>NW_026126198.1:0-122647 GCF_943737965.1 Phodopus roborovskii | reverse complement strand
TGTTGCAGATCTCACACACAGGGGCTACAAAGCACTTGAAAGTCATTCAGTAGCTGGTGTTGCTGGCGCACGCCTTTGATCCCAGCACTCGGGAGGCAGAGGCAAGCGGATCTCTGTGAGTTCGAGACCAGCCTCAAAAGCCACAGAGAAACCCTGTATCAAAACAAAGCAAAGAAAAGAGAAGGAAAAAAGTCATTCAGTAACTATCTGACTAGATTTCTGCTGTTCAGAAGTAAGGACGTGAGCAGATGCAGGGTCAGAGACAGAAATATTCACATTACTAAGAAGTGTTCTCTAGAGCCTGGAGAAATTGCACAGGACTAACCCCAGCACTCAGAACAGTGAGGGAGGGCAATGAGTCTAAGGGCAGTCTGGGCTCCGTTAGTCTCTCTGAAATAAAGAAAAAAAAAGGATGGAGGGGAGGAGGGAGGAGAGAAAGGAAGGAGAGAAGGAGGGAAAGAAGGCAGAGGAAGAGGGGAGGAGGGAGGCAGGAAGGGAGAAAAGCTCTGTGTTTTATCATCAAATATCACTTAGAATGTTCCATCTCTCTTAGCTGTTTTCTTTAATCAACCATGTAGCCACTCTATAAATTAATTAAACAGCACTTTTTGGTTTGGTGGCATATTTGAGTTTATAGCTTGCTTATCACCTAGCTCTGAGGTTTTGTGTGTTGTTTTGTTTAAATTTGAGACAGTCTCAGTATGCATATCAGGCTGACTTGCAATTTGCAACCCTGCCTATCCTCAGGATTATAAGCATGCACCCACCATGCTTTCAAAGTCGGGTTTCTGGGCTGAGGTTAATAGGTCTTAGATATGAAGACCCCATTTACGTCAGTGCCGGAGATGGAACCCAAAGCTTTGCTCATACTAGATAAACACTCCATTAACTGAGCTTCGTGTCCAGCCCCTGAGTCTGAAACCCTTGAATCAGCAAAGCAGGTCACCCATTCAGACAATGAGCAAATATTTATTATCTAACCGCTTTAGGATAAGGCCTGCAGTAGTAAACAGAGCAGAGAATCTGTCTTTGTAGAACTGACATTCTAGTTGGTGATACAAGCGTTAATCAATACCACAAGTATTTAACTGTGACAAACATTGGAAAGAAAAAGTGCAAGGTAAGCTTCAGCATGGACAGCTGGTTCCAAACAGCTCTTTACTGTCAGGGAAAGTTGGTCGCGTGAAAGGTACATTGAACATTAGGGAGGAAAGTTCCAGGCAGAGAAAACAGTGTCTTATCAAGCTCCAGAGATGATATGCTAGGAAAACAGGAAAAGGGGAAGAGAAGTGCAAACGAGGTCCCATATGGCAGGGACCAGAAGCGGCTCTGTAGACCATGCCTGTTTTAACTTTGACAAGATACATTTAGCATGAAATGTGCCTGTATCGTGGCCCTGAGGATCAAATCCAGGACCTTAAGTCTGTTAGAAAAGAACTCCACTGCTATGTTTGAGTCTTAGGCCCCATCTCCTACATTTTCAAGAATCTAGATGACCCAAGTGTGGTGGATCATACTTGTCATCCCAAGAGAACTGCCAAGGATTTGAGATCACACTTGGCTATATAGTGAGCTCCAGAAACAAGGTTTCAAAAAAATCTCAATCAACCCCTGAGAAGCTAGAGCCCTCTTCCAGAAATACATGGAAGCAGATGCAGAGATGTATAACTAACCACTGGGCCAAGCTCCTGGAGTACAATTGAAGTGATGGAGGTGTGATAACATGAACAAAGGAGTCAAGACCATCATGGGAAAACCCACAGAATCAGCTGACTCAAGCTAGTGAGAGATCACTGACTCTACACTGTCAACTGGGAAACTGGCATAGGACTGAACTATGCCCCCTGAATACAGGTGACAATGGTATTGCTTGGGCAGTACATGAGGCCACTAATAGAGGGACCAAGATCTAACCATAATGCATAAACTGACTTTGTGGAGCCCATTTTCTATGAAGAGAAACCTTGCTTGGTCTAACAATGGGTTGGGAAGGCGTGTCACCTTGGTCCTGACTCAAAGAGGTGGTGGGACAGACTTAGACGACATTCTAGGGGAGGGTTTACCTTCTCTAAGGAACAGGGGAGGGTAAAGGGGAGGTTGGCTGGGGGAAGGAGGGGAGAGTTCAAGGAGAGATATCAAGGGGGAGCTGGGATTGGAATGTAAAAAAAATTAATTTAAAAAATCTCAATCAGCCCGGCGTTGGTGGTGCATCCCTTTAATCCCAGCACTCGGGAGGCAGAGGCAAGCAGATCTCTGTGAATTCAAGGCCAGCCTGGTTGGTCTACAGAGCTTGTTCAAGGACAGGCTCCAAAGCAATACAGAGGTCTCGAAAAATAAAAAATAAAAAAATCTCAATCATTTCCCAAGCAGTGGTGGCCCATGCCTTTAATCCCAGTACTCAGGAGGCAGAGGCAGGCAGAAGGATCTCCAAGTTTGAAGTCCAGTCTGGTCTACAGAGTGAGCTCCAGGGAAGCCAGGGCTACATAGTGAGATCTTGTGTAGAAAACAAAACAAGGCCCTCTCTGTCTTCTCTACACTGGGAGCAACTCTCCTGCCTTGGCCCCTCACCCCTGAAAATGTATGCCTGCTCCAAGTTCATTTCATCTCCACCTGCTCAGCTGCTGAGTGGTCATCCCCTGTCTGCAGTGGAGTTGAATTGATCACAGTCTTGGACAGATGAGGGCTTCAGCAGCTTGGCAGCCCTTCGTCCTCTGACCTCACTCATCCCTAGCTGCACCTTCCAAACCAGCATCATTTCCAGGGACATCAACATAGCCGCCAAGTACATTGGGGCTGGGGCTGCTACAGTTGGGGTGGATTTCTCTGGGGCTGGAATTGGGACTATTTTTGGGAGCCTCATCATTAGTTATGCCAGGAATCCTTCTCTGAAGCAGCAGCTCTTCTCCTACGCGATTCTGGGCTTTGCCCTCTCAGAGGCCATGGGGCTTTTCTGCTTGATGGTGGCCTTTCTCATCCTCTTCGCCATGTAAAGAAACTGTCTCCCCTTCCACCTCCCATAGTTCTTTCGTGTCCGGTCTGCTCTGTATGTTCCTTTCCCTGCACCTACCCAGGAAGTCTGGGAAAAGTGTTTGGCTCAGGATTTGACAGAGAGAAGACAAATAAATACTGTATTAATAAGAAAAAACAAAACAAAATCTCAGCCAACCATTCCTAGATTACTAACATAATGTGGATGCTGTATTTATTTTTTAACTTGTTTTTATTGAGCTATACATTTTTCTTCACTCCCTTTCCCTTCTCCTTTCTCCTCTTCCATCCTTCCCCATTCTCCCCATGCTTCCACTTTACTCTGGAGATTTTGTTTTTTCCCCTACCTAGGCAGATCCATGTGTGTCTCTCTTAGGGTCTTCTTTGTTACCTAGTTTCTCTGGGGTTGTTGGCTGTATGCTAGCTATCATTTGCTCTATGTCTAACATCCACTTATGACTGAGCACCATACCATGTTTGTCTTTCTGGGTCTGGGTTTTACCCCACTTAGGATGTATTTATTTATTTATTTATTTATTTATTTATTTATTTATTGGTTTTTTTTTTCTAGTTCTCTCTATTTGCCTGCAATTTTCAAGATGTCATTATTTTTATGGCTGAGTAGTACTCCATTGTGTAAATGTACATTTTCTTCATCTATTCTTTGGTTGAGGTGCATCTAGGTTTCTACCAGGTTCTAGCTATTAGGAATAATGCTGCTATGAACATAGTAGAACAAATATCTTTTTGGTGTGAGTATGTATCCTTTGGGTATATGCCCAAAACTGGTATTGCTGGGTCTTGTGGTAAATTGATTCCAAATTTTCTGAGAGACTTGCCATACTGATTTCCAAAGCAGCTGTACAAGTTTGCACTCCCACCAGCAATGGAGGAGTGTTCCCCTTCCTCCACATCCTCTCCAGCATAAGCTGTCATCATTGCTTTCGATCTTGGCCATTCTGATAGGTATAGATGGAATCTCAGAGTGGTTTTGATTTGTATTTCCCTGATGGCTAAGAATGTTGAGCATTTTCTTAAATGTCTTTCAGCAATTTGAGATTCCTCTGTTGATAGTTCTCTGTTTAGATCTGTACCCCATTTTTTATTGGATTATTTTGTATTTTGGTGTCTAGATTCTTGAGTTCTTTGTGTATTTTGGAGGTCAGCCCTCTGTCAGATGTGGGGCTGGTGAAGATCTTTTCCCATTCTGTAGGATGCTGTTTTGTCTTGTTGACCGTGTCCTTTGCTTTGCAGAAGTGTCTCAGTTTCAGGAGGTCTCATTTATTGATTGTTGCTCTCAGACAGAGTTTGTGTTGCTGCTGTTATATTTAGGAAGTGGTCTCTTGTGCCAGTGCATTCAAAGCTACTTTCCAGTTTATCTTCTACAAGGTTCAGTATGTTTGGTTTTGTGTTGAAGTCTTTGATCCATTTGAACTGGAGTCTTGTACATGCCAATGAATATGTATCTATTTGCATTCTTCTACATGTGGATATCCAGTTATGTCAGCACCATTTGTTGAAGATGCTTTCTTTTTTCCAATTTATAGTTTTAACTTCTTTGCCAAAAATCGGGTATGTGGATTAATTCCATTGATCTATCTGCCTGCTTTTGTGCCAATACCAAGATGTTTTCAAAACTATAGATTTATAGTAGAGCTTGAACTCAGGGATGGTGATGCCTCCAGTAGTTCCTTTATGAGATGTCTCTGTTTTGGCTATCCTTGTTGTTTTTTTTTTTCCCCCTGATATGAAGTTGAGTATTGTTCTTTCAAGGTCCGTGAAGACCGGTGCTGGGATTTTGATGGGGATTTCATTGAATCTGTAGTTTGCTTTTGGTAATATTGCCATTTTTTTATTATCTTAATCCTATCAGAGAGCTTGGGGTAGCTTTCCATTTTCTGGAATCTTCTTTAATTTCTTTCTTCAAAGATTTAAAGTTCTTGTCATAGAGGTCTTTCATTTGTTTGGTTAGAGTTACTCCAAGTTATTTTATGGTGTTTGTGGCTCTTGTGAAGGTTGATGTTTCCCTGATTCTTTTTCAACCCATTTATCATCTGTATATATCACCAAGATAACGATGTATTCATTTTTATATTTTAAAAAATCAATGTTTTATTACAGAAAATTTGAAAAACACTGACATACAAAAGTAGAAAAGGAATATAATGTATTGCTACAAAATAAGTCATAGTAAAATTTTGGTGTATACCTTTTCCAGCCCATTTTTTTCTTTCTTTTTTTTTTTTGGGAGAGGGGAGAGTTTTTGAGACAGGTTTTTTCTGTATAACTTGAAGCCTGTCTTGGAACTCACTTTGTAGACCACCCTGGCCTTGTGCTCACAGAGATCCACCTGCCCCTGCCTCCAGAGCACTGGAATTAAATGTGTGTGCCACCACTGCCCAGCTCCAGCCCATTTTCTACATACATACTCATTTTTATATTATTTTTTTATTTGTTTTGGTTTTTCAAGACAGAGTTTCTCTTTCTAATAGTCCTGGCTATCTGAGGACTCACAGAGATCCACCTGCCTCTGCTTCCTGAGTGCTGGGATTAAAAGTATGTGCCACCATGCATATTTTATGTATCGTTTGTTTGTTTGTTTGTTTGTTTCAAGACATGATTTCTCTGTAGTTTTGGAGCCTGTCCTGGAACTCACTCTATAGATCAGGTTGGCCTGGAACTCACAGAGATTCGCTTGCCTCTGCCTCCCAAGTGCTGAGATTAAAGGCTTGGACTCCCTGCCCCCCGTGTATTCTATATCTTAAAAAATAATTTAACTGTTTTGTGTACATTGGTATGAAGGTATCCAGCCCCTTAAGAAATGGAGTTACACACAGTTGTCAGGTGCCCTGTTGGTGCTGGGCATTGAACCCAGATTCTCTAGAAGAATAACCAGTGCTATTAACTACTGAGTCATCTCTCCAGCCCCTGGTATATTCTATATTTAAGTACAAAATTTTCCTCTTGTTTGTTTGTTTTTTCAAAACAGGATTTCTCTGTGACTTTGGAGGCTGTCCTAGAACTAGCTCTCTTAGACCAGGCTGGTCTTTAACTCACAGAGATCCACCTGCCTCTGCCTCCTGAGTGCTGGGATTAAAGGTGTGCACCATCAATGCCCAGCAATAAAAAGTTTTCTTGAGAAGATTTTTGCAAATTTTTCCATGCAATTTACAACTAAAAAAAAAATTTTTTTTTCGAGACAGGGTTTTTCTGTGGCTTTGGAGGGTGTCCTGGAACTAGCTCTTGTAGACCAGGCTGGTCTCGAACTCACAGAGATCCACCTGCCTCTCTGCCTCCCAAGTGCTGGGATTAAAGGAATGTGCCACCACCGCTTGGCACAATTAAAAATTTTTAAGTGTTGGCTTAATAACCTGATATATATATATATATATATATATATATATATATATATATATATATGTTGTATTTTAAAAATATTATATCTGTCAATATTTTATTTTATTTTCAATTGAAAAACTTTTTCATATATTTTGATCATATTCCCCCCACCAACTTCTCACAGATCCTACCCGTCCACTTCATATTTATTCTCTCTCTCTCTAAAAAAAAAAGAAAGAAAGAAAAAAGAAAGCAAGCAAACAAATCACGTGGTGGTGGCACACGCCTTTAATCCCAGCCCTCAGGAGGCAGAAGTAATTGGGTCTCTATGAGTTCCAGGCCAGCCTAGTCTACAGATCAAATCCAAAGCAGCCAAGGCTACATAAAGAAACCCTGTCTCAAATAACCAATAAATAAAATGAAACTAAAGAAAAAAAATAAACACACACACACACACACCCCAAAACAAATCCCCCAGAAAAAAATACAAATAAAACCCAATGGAGTTTGTGTTGGCTAGCTAGTCCTGAGATTCGGGTGTGGTTGTTGTGTCCCCTGTCATTGTCATCTTCATTAAAGAAACAGTGATTTGCCCTCCTGCAGCAGCTATCAATTGCAAATAGCTTCTTGGTGGGAATGGAGCTTTGTGCTCATTTCCCCTTCTCCATTGCTAGGAATTTTTTTATTGCTGTTGTTTAACCTTATCAGGTCAACATATTGATGCATGCTGTTGCAATTTCTGTAAATTCATATGTGCACCATCCCTGCTGAGTTTGGAAAATGCTGTGTCCTTGGAGTCCTCCACTATCTGGCTCTTAAAATCTTTCCACTTCTTTTTTTCTGGGTAGATCCCTAAGCCTTAAGGGGAAAAGAGAGAGATTTAGGACTGGGCCATACATAGTCTCACTTTCTATGTTGTCGAGTTATTGGTCTTTGTGATTTTTTTTTTTTGGTTTCTCAAGAGACAGTTTTTATGTATAGCCCTGGCTGTCTTGGAACTCACTCTGTGGACCAGGCTGGCCTCGAACTCACAGAGATCGACCGTCTCTGCCTCCAGAGTTCTGGGATGAAAGGCATGGGCCACCACTACCTGGCTGATCTTTGTATTAATTACCATCTATTGCAAGAAAAATCTTTTATGAGAGTTGAGTGATGCACTGATCTATGGGTATAGCAATATGTCATTAGCAGAATTCCTATGTTCCTTTAGTAGGATAATTGTAGTAAGTTTTCCCCTAGAGCCAATTACCTATCTTTTCTCAGATTCTTGGACTCATTGACAGTGTCAGATATAGATTCATTTTATGAAGTGATATATATATATATATATATATATATGTGTGTGTGTGTGTGTGTGTGTGTGTGTGTGTGTGTATAAAATCACAAAATAATCACATCAGCATTCGACAAGCCAAAGTAACAGAAGGAAATGAGCCCTAGGGAAGGCACAAGAATCAGAGACCCATTAGTTCACATACTCAGGAGTCCCATTAAAAACTCTGAACTGGGCCAGGAAATGGAAATGGCATCATACAATTTAATCCCAGCACTCAGGAGGCAGAGACAGGAGGATCTCTATGAGTTTGAAGCCAGCGTGATCTACAGAGCTAGTTCTGGGATAGCCAGGGCTACACAGAGAAACCCTGTCTTGAAAAAACAAACAAACAAAAACAAATAAGCACAAAACATACAACAAAAACATTAACCTAGAAACCATAACATATACACAGAAGATCTGGTGCAGGCCCTGAACATGGTGCTTCTGTCTCTGTGTGTGCATATGAGCTTTGCTCATGTTTAGAAGCCTTGTTCTGGTGTCCTCCACCCCTCTGGCTCTTATACTCTTTTTTTCTTCTTGTATTTTGAAACAAGGTTTCTCTGTGTCACTCTAGCTGTCCTGGAACTCACTCTGTAGACCAGGCTAGCCAGGATCTCACAGAGATCTACCTGCCTCTGCTTCCCAAATGAGTATGTTACCCCCACTCTTTCTACCTCCTCTTCCTCTGTGTTCCCTGAGCTCTGAGGGAAGGGATTTGATGGAGACATATCATTTAAGGCTAAGTATTCCAAGGTCTCTCTCTCACTCTGAATGTGTTTGCTCTCATCTGCTGCAGGAAGAAGCTTCTCTGATTATGATTGAGCAAGGTACCTATCTATGAGTATGGCAGCATATCATTAGGAGTCATTTCATCATTACAGGTATGGGTTCCATCTCATAGAGTGGGCTTTAAGTCAAATCTGATATTTGTTGGTTACTCTCACAAGCCTTTGCCACCATTGCAGATAAAAAGATTTGTGGCTGGCTTAGTGATTACTTTTCTGTTTTGATAGCATGTGTAGTATCTTTTCATATTGAAGATTCTAGCACTTAGGAGCAAAGGCTCCTTGTAGGCACTAGTTCAACATCTCCAAGTTCAATGAGTTGTGTAAGTATTATCTCCAGCAATAGGGACTTGCTGTCAGTTTGGAGATAGCCTGGATTGTTTGGAGGTTCCCATGGGTCTGCTTTGGCCAACAATGCAGATGTAAACCAATACTGGTCCTGGAAGCTTCATTTGATGACAAGAGATGGCCAGTTGGGGCTCGCTCTCCCCCATTATTAGCTTTCTGTTTTTGTAGTCGTTGATATCCAGCTTTAATTCATGATACTATAGGATGCAAGGTATTATTTCAATTTTTTTGTATCTGTTGAAACTCGTTTTATGTTCAAGTATATTGTCACTTTTGAAGAATATTCCATGAGTTGTTGAGAAGAAGGTATATTCTTTTATATTTGGGTGGAGTATTCTGTAAATATCCCTTAGGTAACTTGGTTTATTTTATAAAATCAGTTAGCTCCAGCATTTCTGTTTATTTGTTGTGTGGATAGTCTATCCATTGGTGAGAATGGGTGTTGAAGTCTCCTACTATCACTGTGTGAGGGCCAATGTGTGATTGAAGCTGTAGTTCTGTTTCTTTTACAACTTGTGTGCCCTTTTGTTTGAGGCATCAATTTTATTTACTTAATTATTTTAGTTTTTTTTTTTTTTTTTTTTTTTTTTTTTTTGAGATAGGGTTTCTCCGTGTAACAGCTCTGGCTGTCTCAGAACTAGTTCTGTAGACCAGGTTGGCCTGGATCTCACAGAGATCCGCCTGCCTCTGACTTCCAAGTATTGGGATAAAAGGCGTGCACCACTACCGCCCAGCTGAGGCATCAATGTCTTCTTGATGGATTTTCCCTTTGAGTATGTAGTGTCCTTCCCTATCTCTTCTGAATAGTTTTCGTTTGAAAACTATTTTGTGAGATATGAAAATGGCTCGAAAAAAACAAAAACAAAAAAGGAAGGAAGGAAATGGCTACAGCAACATCATCTTGTTTCTCCGGTTATTTACTTGGAATATTTTTCCATCCTTTTATCCTGAGGTAATATCTATTCTGGATGTTGAGGTGTGTTTCTTGACTACTGTGGAAGGGTGGATTCTGTCTTTCCATCCATTCTGGTAGTCTGCATCTTTATTGTTTTTTTTCTTCTTCTATTTTTTAAAATTTATTTATTTTTTTTATTTTGCATGTCGATCCCAGTTCCCTCTCCCTCCCTGCCTCACTCCCGCTCTCCTTCCCTTGCTCTTATCCTCTCTGCTCCCTCACATGCACCCTGACCACCCTCACCTCCCATCCCCCCACCCCAATTCCACATGTAGGGCAATGCCATCCAGGTGGGGTCATGTAGATCTGTCAAGTCATTTGAAGTAGGGACTAGGACTTCTCTCCTGTCTCTAGGTTAAGGCAGTTATCCCTCCACGGGGGATGTGTCCGCAAGGTCCTTTTGTGCACCAGGGATACATCCTGGTTACACTGTCTGAGGTCCCTTAGACTGCTCAGTCCTTCTGGCTGAGACCCATATTCAGGGAGGCCTGAGTCAGTCCCATGCTGGATTCCCAGCTATCACTCTGGACGCTCATTAGCTCCTCCTTGTTCAGGTCAGCTGTCTCTATGTGTTTCTGCAACCTGGTCTTGTCCTCTCTGTATGCATCTGGGTTCTAGTTCGACTCAGTGTTTAGGTATGGGTGTTTGCTTCATGATGGTGGGTTAGGGTTAGTTGTTGATCTCACTATCCGGGAAGGACATTTATGGTAGCCTTTCCACAGTTGCTCAAATTGTTTTTTGTAAGTCTCTAGACCTTTCTTTAAGTTCAGTTTTCTCTTCAAACCAATAATGGCTCCCGATTTTATGTTCTCTCTCTCTCTCTGTCTCTCTGTCTCTCTGTCTCTCTCTCTCTTCTGTCTTCTATTCCTACCCTGACTCAATCTTCCTAGTCGCACGTACTTTCCTCTCCTCCCCTTCTCTTTCTCCTACTTCTCTCCATTCACTGCCCCCCCCCCACTCCCCATGTGCTCTGGGGGACTTGTCCCTTCCTGGTTCTGTGAGGGACTTTATATGAATCTCTTAGAATACACCTTGTATCCTAGTTCCTCTGGTGGTGTGAATTATAGGCTGTTGATCCTTTGCTCTAGGTCTAAAATCCATATATGAGTGAGTACATACCATGTTCCTCTTTTTTGTAACTGGGTTACCTCATTCAGGATTGTTTCTTCAAGTGCCATCCTCTTGCCTGTGAATTTCAAGATTCCATTATTTTTTTCTGCAGAGTAGTATTCCATTGTGTAGATGTGCCACATCTTCTTTATCCATTCTTCAATTGAGGGGCATCTACATTGCTTCCAAGTTCTTGCTATTACAAATAATGCTACTATGAACATAGTTGAGCACATGTCTTTGTTGCATGGATGTGGATCATTTGGGTATATGACTAAGAGGGGGATTGCCAGGTCCTGTGGTAAACTAATTCCCATTTTCCTGAGGAACCGCCATATTGATCTCCAAAATGGCTGTATGAGTTTGCACTCCAACCAGCAGTGGAGGAGTGTTCCCCTTTCTCCACATCCTCTCCAACATGAGTCATCATTGGTGTTTCTAATTTTAGCCATTCTGGCAGGAGTAAGATAGTATCTCAAAGTTGTTTTGATTGGCATTTCCCTGATAGCTAAGGATGTTGAGCACTTTCTTAAGTGTCTTTCAGCCTTTTTTATTTCCTCTATTGAGAATTCTTTCTTCAGTTCTGTACCCAATTTTTTAATAGGGTTTTTTGGCGTTTTGTTGACTAGTTTCTTGAGTTCTTTGTATATTTTGGAGATCAGCCCTTTGTCAGATATAGGATTGGTGAAAATCTTTTCCCAGTCTGTGGGCTGCCGTTTGGTCTTGTCCACTGTGTCCTTTGCTTTACAGAAGCTTCTAAGTTTGAAGAGGTCCCATTTTATTAATTGTTGATCTCAGTGTCTGTGCTCCTGGAGTTATGTTCAGGAAGCAGTCTCCTACACCGATTTGTTTAAGGGTACCTCCTACTTTCTCTTCTAAGAGGGTCAGTGTAGCTGGATTGATGTTGAGGTCTTTGATCCATTTGGAGTTGAGTTTTGTGCATGGCGACAGACATGGGTCTATCTGTGGTCTTCTACACACCATCATCCAATTGTGCCAGCACCATTTGTTGAAGATGCTTTCCTCTCCCCATTATATTCTTTTAACTGTTCTGTCAAAAAATCAGGTGTTCATAGGTGCGTGGGTTAACATCAGGATTTTCAATTCAATTCGATTCCATTGGTCTACCTGTTTTCAGAACTATAGCTCTGTAGTAGAGCTTAAAGTCAGGGATGGTGATGCCTCCTGATGATGCCTTCTTTTATTGTATAGAGTTGTTTTGTCTATCCTGGGTCTTTTGTTTTTCCATAGAAAGTTGATTATTATCCTTTCAAGGTCAGTGAAGAATTATGGTGGGATTTTAATGGGGATTGCATTGAATCTGTAGGTTGCTTTTGGCAAGATTGCCATTTTTACTATGTCTATCCTACCTATCCAAGAACATGGGAGGTCTTTCCATTTTCTGGTATCTTCTTTAATTTCTTTCTTTAGAGCCACAATATTGCATCTTTCTATTATAATATTGAGACCCTTTATGTTCAGAAATGTCAGTTAGCAGTTCTTTGTTTTGTTTTGTTTTAAGGTTTTTCAAGACAGGGTTTCTCTTTCTAGCTTTGGAGGCTGTCCTGGAAGTTGCTCTGTAGACCAAACTGGCCTTGAAGTCACAGAGATCTGTCTGTCTCTGCCTACCAAGTTCTGGGTTTACAGGTGTTAGCCAATATCACACAATGAGACTGGGGGATGGACTTGGTGTTCTGTATGCTTCTTGTACATTGACAGGCATCTGTTGAATTTTTTTAATTTAAATTAAAAACAATCTTATATTTTATTTTACATACCAATCCCAGTTCTTTGTCCTCCCATGCCCCCTACCAACCCCCCATCCAACCCCCAGGGAGGGTGAGGCCTCCCATGGAGGATCATCAATGTCTGTCACATCTTTTGGGGTAGGATTAAGGTCTTCCCTCCTGTATCTAGGTTGAGAGAGTATCCCTCCATACAGAATGGGCTCCAAAAAGCTAGTTGATGCACCAGGGATAAATACTGGTTCCACTGCCAGAGTCCCCATAGACTGCTCAAGCCCCCCAACTGACACCCACATTCAGGTGGCCTGGTTCAGTCTTATGCTGGTTACCCAGCTGTCAGTCTGGAGTCCATGCGCTCCCACTTGCTGAGGTCAGCTGTTTCTGTGGGTTTCTTCTTGACCCCTTTGCTCATCACATCTCCCTCTCTGCAACTGGATTCCAGGAGTTTGGCTCATTGTTTAGCTGTGGGTGTCTGCTTCTCTTTCCATCAGCTACTGGATGAGGGCTCTAAGATGGCAGATAAGGTAGACATTATTCTCATTATAGGGGAAGGCATTTAAGGTAGCCTCTCCACTATTGCTTAGATTCTTAGTTGGGGTCATCCTTGTGCATTCCTGGAGATTTCCCTAGTGCCAGGTTTCTTGTTAACCCCATAATATCTCCCTCTATTAAGGTATCTCTTTCCTTGCTCTTCTTCTCTGTCCTTTCCACAACTCAACCTTCCTAATCCTCATGTTTTCCTACCATCTCCCCTTCATCTTCTTTAGGTTACAGAAATTTTGTTTTATGATTTTATTGAAAATATCTTCTGGGCCTTTGACCCTTCCTCTACTCTATTATTCTTAGATTTAGTTTTTTCATTGTGTCCTAGTTTTCCTGGATGTTTTATGTCAGGAGATTTTTAGACTTAATATTTTCTGTGTCCAAAGTATCCATTTCATCTACCAGTCTTCAACGCATATGATTCTCTCTTCCATGTCTTATATTCTTTTAATGAAGCTTGCCTCTCCCATTCCTGATCGAGTTCCTAAATTTTGATTTCCAGATTTCCCTCAGTTTGGCTTTTCTTTATTGATTCTATTTCCATTTTTAGGTCATGAACGGTTGTATTCATTTCCTTCCACTGTTTGTGTTCTCATCGATCTCTGTAAGGGATTTATTAATTTCCTCTTAAAGAACCTCTATCCTATTCATAAAGTGTGTTTTAAGGTCTGTTTCTTGTACTTCAGCTGTGTTGGAATATTCAGGGCCTGCTGTGGTAGGGTTGCTGAGCTCCAGTGGTGACATATTTTATTGGCTATAATTGATTATGCTTTATACTAGTGTCTAGGGCATCTAGGAATGTGCATAATACAAATTTAGGTGTTGATATCTGGTCACTCTTTGTTGGGAGGGTGTTTGGTTCCTTGGTGTCTGTTTTCTGTGGCTCTTAGGAGAGTGTGGTCGCTGTGTGTTGCCTAACAAGCAACTCATTGGGGTCCTGATAAGTATGGCCACTGGTGGTTCCAGATGAAACATGTTTCTAGGAATTTGAAGCTGACATTTTGGGATGGGGATGACCTGGGGATGGGGTTGGTGGCTCACAGGAGGGAGGAAAGCAGGATGTTCCAGTAGGATCCACTTAGTCGCCTGGGAATGATGGCGGAGAATGAAAAGGCCACAGCAGTGAGGAGAGGCCACACCAAAATGTCTGTTACAGAGCTGGGGATAAGTATGGGGGATGGACTTGGAGGAATGGAGGGAAAGGTGAAGATGTGCTGTTAACCTACTGGCTTCCCACTCTGCCATGGCCTGTGGCAGTGCCTGCTGGAGTTGGGGGCTGGGACAAAGTGATGAGATGATTGCAGGTAAGGAGTTTAGAGAGTGAAAATATGTGTGATCCCCTGGAGATAGTGTGGGGGGGAAGGGAGGCTGCAGCAGGTGTTCTGCAGCAGAGCTGGTGATGAGACTGGGGGTGGGTTGGATTTAGAGGAGCAGAGAGAGAGAGAGGTCTGCAGTTAGCCTACCTGGCTAGAGTAAATCAGCCACTGGGAGTCTTGATTACATTGCATGTATCTGCAACTGCTGATTTTTCTTTTCTTTTATTTGGTTCTTGTGTTTTGAGACAAAGTGTCATTTGAGCATTTCCCCCTTTACCCCTCACCTTTCTTTTTCTCATCTCTCCCTCCTCAAAATGAGTATTTTTGATGTACAGTTAATCAAATTCTCAAATGTTATACTTGTGGATATGGGGAAACCAACAGTACTCAGAGTGAAAATAAATAAATTCTTGCCAGGTATAGTGGCACACACCTTTAACCACATGACTAGGGAGTCAGAAGCAAGATCAGCAGGATTTTAAGGCCAGCCTGGGCTACATAAATAATTCCAGGCTAGCATGAGCTATATGATACTGTGTTTCTGAAATGAAGGCAAATCCTTGAGTAAACCATAGCACAGTATACGAAAGGTTGGGAGGAGAGAAAAGGAAAATAAATGTCGCTTTGGAGGCTCTTCGCTTTACAGGAACTATTTAAGGACCGCTGGATATGGTTAGGGAGAGTTAAGAATAGTGACAGTGGCACTGCAGGAAGTCAAGGATTTTTAGGAAAATTGTATTGAAAAAAGAAAACAGTGTTGGATGAGGGGATCATGAAAAGGGGCAGGAGCAGGGAAACAGTCCGGAGCAGTGTTGGTGGCAGCTCAAGGAAGCCCCCAGTGGAGACAATCTGCTACTGCAGTAACAGAGTGAAAGGACACATTAGACTATACTTTTGGCTAGTTTTGGATTGCATATTTGGCCATGTCTTATGTTACTTCTTAGAATATTTCAAATTCATTTAACATGTGTTTTTTTAACTGGTGGTGCCTCATGCAGTAAGACTGCCTCCAGTTCCAGGCCACTCTGGGCTTCCTACACTCATGCAGGCAAAACACCCATACACATGCAACAAAATTTTGTAAAATGTCAAGCAAACAAATTCAAAACATTTTTCGAACGTCTACCATGAGCTAGGTTCTCAGATGGTGGGCATAAATAAGATGAACTGGACCCCTGTACTCTTCATGTATTCTGATTGGGAAAAGAGAACTAACAATTACATGGATGTGTAGGCTGAGGAACAGTTCTTCAATTTTTGATGATGTATTCATGATTTCACATTTCTCAAGTTAAATGAAAACCAGCAACGTGATTGGACTTTTGTTCACCAGATTAACCATCTGTTTATTTCCATGCTCTTGGACGTCTTCCTCTGATGTATCCAGCAATCTATACACTGTGCAAAAGGAGGCTGCCCAGATACAAAGGGGTGTGGACTGAGGGATGGTCTATTGCCACGACTGTCATTGTATATCATTGCCACAATGTGTCGCTGTTTACCACTAGTCAGCTTCCATCCAATGCTGCTGGCCTAGCAGGCAACCTTTCCTAGCATACTGCTTTTCTCCTTAAGAGACGTTATCTGCTCTGTAGCACTGGAAGGTGTTTGCCCTGCCTGTAATAAACCCTCACACTTCCCGGTCTCTAGGGTACACTCCTAGAGTAGAGGGGCATTATCGTCCAATCCCTGAAATCCCGAGTACTGAGGAAAAGACTTACTTGTCTCCAACAATATGGGGAGAGTCCATATTGGATGAATACACAGGGGTATTGTTGTTGTTGCTTTTAATTTTTCATTCAGAAAAAAATATCTCCCAAACCTCATTCACACAAATGAGAACAAGGGTGAGGTCCTTTCTGTGGTACTTGGTCACTCAGCATTCACTCACTATTTTTTTTTTTTTTTTTTTTTTTTTTGATAACGGAATCATGTTTGGGGAAATTTGTTTTCAAGACAGGTTTCTACTGTCTACCGCAGGCTGGCCTGAAACTGGAGATTCTCCTGCCTCCACCCCTCGAGTTCCAGAATTATGTGCAAACCACCAACTCTGGTGAAAGACTGTCTTAGTCTCTGGTGCTGGGGATGGAATCCAGAGCTTTGTGTGTGATAGGTGGGTGTTCTACCATTGATCTACACCCCCAGACCTTAATTAGTATATATTTAAATGATAATTTCTTCCTATCGGATATAATCTGTTAGGATTGTCAGCTGTGGTATCCTGCCCTCTAGTGAAAGATGGATGCATGTTCCAAGCCAGTTTAGATTTAGGTAGTAAGTACATCTCCAAATTCTAATGAGCATACCAATTACCCTGGAATCTTACTAAAACCTGAGAGCCTTTAGTCCTTCTAAAGCTCCCAGGTGATCCTAATGCTGCTGCCCACACATCATCTCTCAAGTAAATAGGGAGTGAACAATAGCTAGTGTGCCTTCATCCAACCACAACAACCTAAAAACCACATTTTTCAGTCTTCTGTTTCATTCTGTAAACTGTGTGTGTGTGTGTGTGTGTGTGTGTGTGTGTGTGTGTGTGTGTGTGTAAAACACCAAATAGCCATGTTTAGTGGCTCACACCTGTAATCCAACTACATGAGAGATAGTGGCAAAATTGCTGCGAATTCAAGCCTGGTCTAGTATTGAGTTTCAGACCAGCCTGGGCTACAGAATGAGACCCTGTCTCAAAAACAAACACTTGAGCCAGGTGTGGTGGTACACACCTTTAATCCCAGAACTCGGGAGACAGAAACCAAACCAAACCAAACACTTGATAGCACATTCCTCCCAACACTTGGCTGGTAGAGGCATAAAGACCAAACAGAATTCAAGGTTATCCTTAGTTACATACCAAGTTTGAGACCAGCCTGGGCTACATAAGACCCTGTCAAGGATTATTAATGTTGTTGTTGTTCCAGTCACTGGAAGTCCATGTTCAAAACATTAAAAATGCAGTAATTTACTAAGGGCTTGATGGAGGTATATTTAAGAGGCAATGAGAGTTTTTTTTTTTTTTTTTTTTTTTTTTTTTTTTTTTGACTCAAACGTGGTCTTCTAACTTCAAATATCAGGCTGTAACAGATTGCTACCATTGATATGATTATTTCAGAAAGTTCTTCCAATAAATAAAAAAGAAACAGTCATAGCTCAATGGGCATTAATCTTTGATTAAAGCCTCATATAAAGTTCTTAGAGCTAGAACTTGGAGTAATGGATACCACTATGGATAAGAGTTAGAGAGTCAAGAAGCCCTGGCTTCTCTTCATTCTTGTTTTGTTTTGGTTTTGGTTTTGGTTTTTTGAGACAGGGTTTCTCTGTGGTTTTGGAAGCTGTCCTGGAACTAGCTCTTGTAGACCAGACTGGTCTTGAACTCACAGAGATCAGCCTACCTCTGCCTTCCAAGTGCTGGGGTTAAAGACATGCGCTACCATACCAGGCTCAGGCTACAATCTTGTATGGCATGTGGGTCTTCTTTCAAGGTCACATAATTGTAGGTATAGAGATAACACCCTCAAATCCTGGGAGCTGTCTTTCATATGACCAGTTACAGGAGCAAATGTGACTTGAACAAGATTCTTTTTTCTTTATAGAACAGGTAAGTTGACTAGAGGACCAGGAAATGATTCGAGAATTAGTATGCTTGAACTGCAATTTGAGGAGATGGTCCATTTTGCTGAGAACAAGGGCTCAGATGTCATCACAGCAGTGAGAGGTTAACTTGGCTAAGTTAATTTAGCTAAGACTTAAATATCCAGAAGAGCCCTGTGAACTTTCATCTGGAACCCTCAAACAGATCCTAAGATACAGCTCCATAGATTTCATGGCTTTCCAGATCAAGTCCAAAACTGAACTTGGAAGAAAGTTCACAAAGGTCTGAGTAAACCCCCAGGGATGGACTGTGACAAGAAGTGTAAGCCAACTAAATCTTTTCTTTCTCAAGTTCCTTTTGGTCTTGGTCTTCATCACAACAATAGAAAACAAACTAGGATACTAACTGTATATTTCTTAGACTGTTGGAGCTGGTTTGTGAATGAAACATGAAAGAGTTTGTGGTTGTGGACTAAAAAAGCCTGAGAATGCTGTTAAGTAGAGCCTAATGGGACATTCTTTTTTTTAATATTTATTTTTTTTATTTTATTTAATTTTTATATAACAAAGTCCAATTAAATGAAAACAAACATTTATACACAATATTTGAGAATTTGGGCGTCGTTCTTTCCAAGCTACTTCCTGCTGGTAAGGGGCGCTGTCTTGGTGGGATTCGAAGAAGATTCAGATATCCTGGCTGTAGTCTGTAGGGCTGTTTTGTCTAGCTGTTTTGAATGTAGGATTAGCTTGTACTCTGTTTCAGGCGGTCTGGCGTGATCAAACCTCATTAGTCTGGAAGGAATCCACATCTTTTCATTTTCTGTGGAAATAAAAATAGAAATCCTTTTCCCCAGTAACTTGTCCTTCAACTTAAATTTTGGAGTCAAAACATTTTTTTAATTTAATTTATTGTTTTACGTGTCGATCCCAGTTCCCTCTCCCTCCCTCCCTCCCTCCCTCCCTCCAACCCTCCCTCCCTCCTTCCCTCCCTTTTACCCTCTCTGCCCTCTCACATGCACTCTAAACACCCTCCCCTCCCATCCCCCCACCCCAATTCCATATGTAGGGGAATGCCATCCAGTTGGGGGCATGTAGATCTGACAGGTCCTGTGAAGTAGGGACTAGGGCTTCTCTCCTGTCTCTAGATTAAGGCAGTTATCCCTCCATGGGGGATATGTTCACAAAGTCCTTTTGTGCACCAGGGATACATCCTGGCTCCACTGTCTGAGGTCCCTAATGGGACATTCTTACGGAAGATTGGAAGGCAAGAATACTGAGAAAAATCCAGACAGTACAGGCCCAGCACATGATGTTTTGAAAGGGAATAAGACCTCTATCAGGGGCAGGAGCCTGGAGAGAAGGCTCCGTGGTTAAGACCTCTTCCAGAGGTCCTTAGTTCAATTCCCAGCAAGTGTCTCGTGGCTCACAACCATCTGTGATAAGATCTAGCACCCTCTTCTGGTCTGAAGGCATACATGCAGGGAGAACATTGCATAATAAGTTTTTTTTTTTTTTAAAGACCTCTACCAGGAATCAGATCATTGAAGCTGTGTTTTAGCAAAGAATCCGGCTTAATACTACATGTATCCTAGGAACTGGAATGAAGCTGAATTCAAAAGTAATAGACTAATTTGTTTAGTGGAGGAGATCTGGATGAAGTATTTGGGCTGTGTCATTGTCACTGAATGTCCAGGCCTAATGTTAGAGAAACAGGTGGAACAAAAAGATAGGAAAATATGATGGTTGGTGTGGAAAAGAGAAAGTTTATAGGTACAGTCAAGATGGATCCTGAGAAAGTACATTGTAACTGCTAAAGAGGTCAGCAAATAGTCAAACCCCAAAATATGCATACTACCAGCATTATATGGACTGAACAGGATATAGTTAGGAAATATATGTATATACACAAACATCCATGCATGCAGTAACAATTAGTGAAAAAAGAGGCCATGAATTTGAAGAAGAGTATAAAGGGGTATATGGGAGAGATTGGCAGGAGAAAAGGGAAACGAGAAAGGGAAACTATAATCTCAAAAACAAAAACTTAAATCTAAAAGGAAAAAATAATGAAAATCTAAGAGAGATGGAAATAGACAGGCAGACAGACAGGGAGGTGAACACATTAACAGAACCCCCCTGGGGGCTGGAGAAATGAGTCAGTGGTTAAGAGCCCATATTGGTCTTCTGAAGGATAGGACCTCAGTTCTCAGCATCCATGTCAGGAGGCTCACAGCCACTTGTAACTCCAGATGCAAGGGATCTGACATACCTTCTTCTGTATTCCACAAGTACCTGCATTGATGGGCACACACACACGTGTGTGCACAAACACACACACACATACACACACACACACACACATCACACTGGGGGTGGAGGTGTTATGTGGAAAGTTTTATTGGGAGAAGAGAATAAGGGAAGGGAGAAGGGGAAAGAGAAAGAGACAGATAGAGAAGGAGAAAAAGGGAGAGAGGTAAAGACCTGACTGCCTCTTTAGAGGAACAAGGAAAGAGCTTCTTTTTTGTTATTTGTTTGTTTGAGACAGGGTTTCTCTGTGTAACAACCCAGCTGTCCTGGAACTAGCTCTGTAGACTAACCTGGCATTGAATTCAGAGATCCACCTGCCTCTGCCTCCTGAGTGCTGGAATTAAAGGCATGTGCCATTACAGCCCAGCCAGACAGGGAGATTTTTTTATGTCATTTTAAATTTAAATATATTTTAATATTCTTACATATCCATCCCAGTTCCCTCTCCCTCCCACCCTCCCATGTCCCCTGATCCCCCTCTCCCATCCCATCCCCCTCACTCCACAGGGAGGTTGAGGCCTTCCAGTTGGGATCATCAAAATCTGTCAAGTCATTTGGATTAGGGACTAGGTCCTCCTTCCTACCTCTAGGTTACAGGAGTATCCCTCCATGGGGAATGTGCTCCCAAAGTCCTTTTGTGCACCAGGAATACATCCTAGTTCCATTGTCTGAGATCCCGTAGACTGTCCAAGCCTTCTAACTGAGATCTATGTTCAGGGGGTCTGAGTCGGTCCAAGGCTGGATTCCCAGCTATCAGTCTGGGGGTCCATGAGCTCCCCCTTGTTCAGGTCAGCTGTCTCTGTGGGGTTTTGCCTGGTCTTGACTCTTTTTCTTATCACTCCTCCCTCTCTGCAACTGGATTCCAGGAGTTCGGCTCAGTATTTAGCTGTGGGTGTCTGTTTCTGTTTCCATCAGCTACTAGATGAAGGGTTAGGGTTAGTTAGTCAGTTTCAGAGAGGGAGATTTTAAAAGAGAGAGAATGCTGTGTCCTAAGATAATAAGAAAGATGCCCTGAAGCTCCATCTTATGAGACTCTTGTGAAATTTGAATAACAAATGCTGTCAAGGAAAACAACCACTTAGAAACGTTTTGCCCAGGGCCAGCCTAGAGGCTGTGGTCCAAGGGTATGGTAGGTTATATCTCAAACTGGTAGCAGAATTTGCCAGCTCTATCCACACACATGGTACTTGTTGGTTTAAGGGATGATAGATGCAAGAGTGAGGGGGACATGGAGGCTTGTTTCCAGTTTCCAGAAGACTATGGAGGCCAACCCGTGTAACTCAGGATTGGATTTCCTTCAAGGAGGCCCTAAGAGGCCATTGAGTAAAGTTGTGAATATAAAGCCTATATTTCAATAGAGACCTCAGAATATTAGTTATGCCAGGACTGTGGGATATCTAGTGAGGAAACCTATAGGCATTGAATAGAGCTGGCTCAAGACAGAGGCTATGTGTGTTGCAGGAACCATGGCTGATTGTGCAGTGTTCCCAAAGCCCTTAGTAGACCAGCTAATTCCATTGCCAACCCCAGATGCCCAACATGGAGCTGCAGGACTTGGTGTTTCCCTGCTGGGTTTTTTCTTATTGTGGTTTGATATTTCCTTGAAGATTTCCCATTACTTTTTTAATAAAAAATATGGAATGCTTCATGAATTTGCATGTCATCCTTGCACAGGGGCCCTGCTAATCTTCTTTATATCATTTCAATTTTAGTATATATGTACGAGCAAAGCAAGCACCCATTTCTTTTTTTAATAATTTATTTTTATTTTATTTGCATTGGTGTTTTGCCTGTAAGTTTGTCTGTGTGAGGGTGTCAGATCTTGGAGTTACAGACAGTTATGAGCTGCCATGTGGGTGCTGGGAACTGAACCTAGGTCCTCTGGAAGAGCAGTCAGTGCTCTTAACCATCCAAGCATCTCCAACCATTTTATGTTGAAAATATGTAACTTGGTGTGTGTGTACACGTGTGTGTGTGTGTGTGTGTGTGTTAGTACTCAAAGGTCAGCCTTGGGTGTCCGTCTGTCCTTAGAAATTACCTACTTTTCTTGGAACGAGTCTTCATATTAGTCTGAACCTCTCCTAATAATGTTGTCTGGCTGGCCAGAGAGCCCTAAGTATCTGCCTCCCCAGAGTTGGGAGTACAGTCATGGACCACCACAACTGGGTTTTGTTTGAGGTTTGGGTTGTGTGTGCGCGCGTGCGTGTGTGCATATGTGTGCCAGGACTTCTCTGTGGAACAGTCCTGGCTGGTCTCGAACTTACAGAGATCCACCTGTCTCTGCCTCCAGAGTGCTGGGATTAAAGGCGTGTGACACCAGTATCTGGTGTATGTTTGTTTTCTAAATGTGAGCTCTTGGGCAAACTTAGGTCTTCCTGCTTACAAGGCAAGCACTCTACTAACTAAGCCACCATCCATCCTAGCTCAAGCAAAATTTTCATGTTGTAGGGGATCACAGTTAAGAGGCTGGCTGACAATGGGCCTGGAGAGATGGCTTAGTGTACATGATGACTCACAACCATCTGCTGCCCTCTTCTGGCCTGCAGGGACACATGGAGACAGAACACTGTATACATAATAAATAAATAGAATGAATATTTTTTTTTCTTTTTTTGGTTTTGGTTTTTCGAGACAGGGGTTCTCTGTGGTTTTGGAGGCTGTCCTGGAACTAGCTCTTGTAGACTAGGCTGGCCTTGAATTCCCAGAGATCCGTCTGCTGCCTCCCGAGTGCTGGGACTAAGGCAGGTGTGCATGCGCCACCACCTCCCAAAAATAAATAAATAAATCTTAAAAAAAAAGTTGTGGGAGCCTTAAAAGAGGCGCTGCACTTGCACTTTTGAACAGTCCTGAAACTGTTAATAACTTGTGACTTTGGATTGAATGCATGTTGCATTTAAAAACGACCATAGGAAACTAAGGGTGGGAGGTTGCCACCTAAAAGCAATATGTTTGGGTGTCAAATGGACAAGTGGTGACTTTGTGCTGATTAATATTGTCGGCTTGGCAGTGTATAGAATCACCTAGGAGACAGAACTTTTGGCAGGTCTATGAAGAATTTTCTAGAGCAGGTTACTTGAGGTAGAAAGACATGCCCTAGATGTGGGCATCACCATTCCATGGGCTTGGGTTCTAGACTGAATAAAAAGGAAGAAAGAAAAAAATTGAAATAGCAGTGATGCATACTCATGGTCTGCCAGCATCGTACCCATGGAATAATCTGGGGAAAGCTGAAAAATAGCTATCAAAAGAGTAACACACACTCTGCAGCTGGACAAAAGGCCATTCCCAGGGCAGCAGCAGACACATTAGCAGAAGGAGAAGGGTAGGGGGGCCTCCTCCCCTTGGCACTGAGTGTCTGGCACTAGGCAACTAATGGAGAAAAACAAGATGCCATTATCAAAATGACTTCTGCTGTGTCAGCAGCTGGACAGCCCAAGGCCTTCTGTGAAGCATGCTCTTGAGAAATTCAGAACAAGGGTCATGGGGCTGTGGAAAAGAAGCATTGAATCAGATCCCCACAGTATTCAGCGAGCTGAAAACTCGGTGGGAATTGAAGGCAACAGCAGAGCTGTTGCACAGAGTCCAATCAGTTCATGGGGCACTGGGAAAAACTGCATGGGGTAATGTCAGCACTGGCCACCAGGACCATGGTGGCACTTGTGGAGGTGGCACCATCATCTGAAATTTTACCTGTAGAGCACTGCTCATAGGCTGGGACAGCATTATAATTCACTCATCCAAAGCAAGATTCAAAGAAGAAAATGGAACCATTGCAAAAGAGCTTGGATCAGTAAGACCAGATTCTAGGAACCAGGAAAAGAACACAAGAGAATACAGAAAGAATCCAGTCATCAGGCCAGTCAGTCCTGTGTGTCCACGTAGCTCTCTGCCTGTCCTTCACATACATTTCTGCTCTATTTAAATGAGTATCAAATCAGCACACCAGTATGACCCTGCTCAGTTCTCACCCAATAGTTCTCCCCCCTCCCTAATGTTTCCTTCTCTTTCTTCTCCCAAAGAACAAAGATTGGCATGGTTTGCAGGACCAATTCGGCTCAGCCTCCTGAGAGATGGGGACAGTACCACATTGTCTGATAACATATCTTTAACTGTCCCTTTTCAGGCTACTTTTACCTCAAACAGCCTTATCTCTTGTCCCCTTTGCTCTCACAGTTCTCCTTTCTATATTCTACTTTTATCAACTCAGTACTAATCACTTGTCATACTGTCTTCTTTTTATATTTTCTTTTGAATCTTTCCCACAATAGCCAATAAGTCCACACAGTACTACCACTGTCTCTTACTGCCTAAAATGAATGTCACTTAAAGGATGTTTTGTAGTTGACTATTCTTCTGTTTTTAGTGGGTCTATCCCTGAATAGTAACTGTTGTCAGAGACAATATTCCAGCTCGCTGGATGGGGGGGGGAGATAGAGCCTGGTGTGCTAAATACAAGTATAACAAGGGAAAATTATACCTTAACCCTACTATAGAACACCAAATAGACAAATAGGATGACTAGAAAAGAACCTTCCCACATCATATCATAATAAAACACTAGCCATACCAAAAAAAATAGTGTATTAAAAACTGCAAGAGAAAAATACCAGTGCAGGGGCTGGGGAGGATTGCAGGAGCCAGAGGGGTCAAGGACATTCTGAGAATTAGGGCAACAGAATCAACTAAGAAGTGCTCATAGGGATTCACAGAGACTGAAGCAAAAAGCATAGACCCTATACAGGTCTGAGCCAGGTCCTCTGCATATACATTATGGTTGTGTAGTTTGGTGTTCTTGAGGGACTCCTAACAGTGGGAGTAGAGTGGGTGAGTGCCTGTATTTGGTATCCTTTTCCTCCTTCTGGGTTGCTACATCCAGCCGTGATATGAGGGTTTGTGTCCAGTCTTATCGTATCTTGTTAGGCCATGTTTGGTAGACATCCCTGGGAGGCTTGATATTTTTTTAAGGGAAACAGGAGGAGTTGATCTGGGGGAGGCAGATGAGAAGGGACTTGGAAATGTGGAGGGAGGCGAAGGGAAATGGCAGTCCAGATGTAATGTATGAGAGAAGAATAATAGTTGAGAGAGAGGAAGAGAGGGAAAGTGTCTGTGTGTGTGTGTGTGTGTGTATGTGTGAGAGAGAGAGAGAGAGAGAGAGAGAGAGAGAGAGAGAGAGAGAGAGAGAGAGAGAGAGAGAGAGAGAGACCAAGTCATGCAGAGGCAGGCTCATAAGAACAATGGCTGATTTCTCAGCTGGGCAGTGATGGCTCATGCCTTTAATCCCAGCACTTGGGAGTCAAAGACAGGCAGATCTCTGTGAGTTCAAGTCCAGCCTGGTCTACAGAGCAAGTGGCAGGACAGGTTCCAAAGCCACACAGAGAAATCCTGTCTTGAAAAAAACAAAAACCAAGACCAACCAACCAAACAAACAAAAGGAACAATGGCTGATTTCTCAATAGAAATGTAAGAGCCAGTAGGAATTGGGATGATGTGCATCAAGTTCTAAAGGACCACAACTGCCAATCCTGAGTATTCCCAGCAAAACTATCTGGCATAATTGAAGTTGTGGGGAGGGGGAAGAGAGATTTACCACGATAAAGAATTTATGACCTCTAAGCCAGCTCTACAGAATACAGTGGAAACAATTACGTGGCCTGAGAGGAATGATAAGAATCCAAGAGTCGACAGGGGGAAAAGTGAGGGCTGCTGAGGTGGTTTAGCCAGTGAGAGCACTTTATGGCCTGATGACCTGAGTCTGATCCTCACAACCCACATGGTAGAAGTGGATAGCAGGGCCACAGTAATCCTCCACACACCTACAAAATTAGATAAATTTAATTTTTTTTTAATTAAAAATAAAAGAGGAGCCAGAGAGAACTTACTGTTCTTCCAGAGGACCTGAGTTCCCAGTACTCAGGCTGAGTGGTTTGTAATCACCAGAGAGCAGAAGAGAGAGAGGGGTGGAGATAAAAATATATCTTTAAAAATAAATAAAAGAACTGGGCGTTGGTGGTGCACACCTTTAATCCCAGCATTTAGTAGGCAGAGGCAGTTGGAGATACCCTCTTGATTGGGGGCAGGGGCTTGTGTGTATTCTCTAAACAATGGAACCACATCTGGCTGAGACACCTGCAGGCCCCACAAATGCTGCCCCAGTTTGCAATTTCAGATGTGTATCAGTCCTCCTGTGTTTAGAAGGTCTTATCTCTGTGATGTCCTCCATCCTTATGCCTCTTTCAATTTTTTTTTGCCTCCTCTTCTGCGGAGTTCTGAAGAGGGGTTTAACAAAGACATTCCACTTAAGACTGAGTGTTCCAAGCTAGGTGTGGTGGTGCATGCCTTTAAACCCAGCAATCAGGAGGCAGAAGTAGAGGCAGAGGCAGGTGAATCTCTGTGAGTTTAAGGCCAGCTTGGTCTACAGAGGTAGTTCCAGGACAGTCAGAGAAACCCCATCTTGAAAAAAAAATGGATCAGGTGTTCAAAACTCACCCACTCTGTACACATTATCCAGTCAGGGACCCCTATACTTGTTCCCATCTACTTACTGCAAAAGGAAGCTTTTCTGGTGATAACTGAGTGAGACACTGATCTATGAAGATAGCAGAATGTCATTAGGAATTATTTTGTTGTTGTCTTCGGCAGAACAAACTCTTCCTTTCCTAAGTGTTCCTCCCTCTAAATGCCTGTAGTTGAATCAGTGCTAACTTTGCTTATTATATATCATAATGACCATGTCATAATAACAATCATAGAACACTGGATGATCATATGGTAACACTGCCTCATCCTGAAACTCTTTTCAGCAGCTAACCAGTCAGCAGGCCTTCTGAGAACAATTGAGACTTCCTCCAAAATTAGTAGCATTAGTTACAACAAAAAAGAAGGGAACCAGAACACAAGTGCCTGAAATGAAGGTGAAATTCTAATCCTTTGGATAAGTGTAAATTTATAGCTGCTTTGCCCAAATTATAATTAATGGTCAGGAAAAAGGGCCACATAGGGCTTCTCAGACCCACAGGCATCAGAATGAGTAGATTCTGATGAAGGCCCATCAGACCATCTCGTTTGCTGCTACAATCATGGTTCCTCTCCATATGGCGAATCAGACACTCAGGCACCCAAACAAGGTTATCTGCATCTTGTGGAAAGACACAAACTAACTCTTGGGCCCATACTAGAATTGGGTTGGGGCCGCACCATTGTCCAGTAGTGACATTCTTCCATAGTCAGATGACCGAGAGTGCCAATGCCTGTCGGCTGCAGATCGAGCAGCACCATTAATAGTTAAAAATTTAAAATATAAAGGACAAGAGAAAGGTGATTATGAGGAGACCCTGTAAACGTCCCCTTTTTTTTTTTTTTTTTTTTATGAAGATAGGCTTTAATTGTGCAATGTGCATGCTCCACCATGGCCTGATCCTGAGGATTGTAAGAGATACCCATCTTTTTTGAGATTAAAAAAAAATTGTAAAAAGAGTTGAAACCCTGACTAGTATAACAGGGCCATTATCAGTTTTTAATTGTCTGGACATCCTCATGTAAGCAAAGGCTTGTAAACAATGGCTCTTAGCATCCTTAAGCCTTTCTCCAGTATGAGCAGAGGCAAATATAAGATGAAAATGCGTATCTACAGATACATGAACAAATTGTAGTTGGCCAAAGGAGGAACATGGGTAACATCCATCTGCCAGATATCATTAGGCATGACACCCTAAGGGTTAACTCCAAGGTGTGGAACAGGTTAAGAACTCTGCACATAGGGGACAATTCTTAACTATATTAATAGCTTGGTCTCTAGTAATTTTAAAATGGAATTGATGTGTCCTTGCATTAAGGTAGAAGGTTGTATGAGCTTTGCAGACTGCTTCATAACCAGACTCTCTCATCATCATTATGGCACTATCTGTTTTAGTATTAAAGTCGGCAATGGCATTTCCTTCACTCAAAGAGCCAGGAAAATCAGAATGGGCTCGGAGATGTCCTACAAAAATTGGATGAGAGTGTCTCCATAGTAGGCTTTGTATGGCTAGTAAATGTTCCTGTACACGAGAGATCGGAGCTATATAAGCAACAGTTTCTTAGGAAGCCAAACTAGATATAACTCAATTTATATCTCTCAATAATTTTTGAAAATCATTAAGGGTGATCAGTCTATCCAGCCTTAAAGTAATCTTTTGAGAACAGATACCAGAATATAACAATTGATGACCCAGATATTGATAGGGAAATTCTTATTGTACTTTTCTGGGGCTATTCTTAAGCCAGCTAGCTGAAGATTATGTGTTGCAGTTCCCCAAATGCCTCATTCACTTCCTTAGGATCTGGGCTGGCTAAAAGAAGAATATCGTCCATATAATGTATAATATACAGGGATTGAAATTTCTCCCTAATGGGGGCAATGGCCAATAGTGGAACTATTCTTGAGGCAACACCACCCATTGATATTTCTTGTAGGGCTCTTTAAAATTAATAGAAGTGATGCTAAATGCAAATCATTCACTATCCTGAGGATGCAAGGGAATGCTTAACAGCTTGATCTTGTAGGAGTCTCCATCTTCCAGATTTTTTTCTTTACAACAAAAATTGGCATATTCCATGGAGAAGTGGAAGGAACAATATGTCCTGCCTCTAATTGTTCCTGTACAAGCCTGTAATTTCTCAATAGATAAGGGCCATTGCTCCACCCATACTAGGTGATCAGTTTTCCAGATAATAGGAATTGGAACAGGCTGTACAGTAATAGCCCCTAAGGAAACTTTCCCAGCCCAGAGCGATCTCCGGCTCTTTTTATAATTAAATTTTTGGATGCAACAGACTGAGGGTCACCTTGGAGGAATTTACCCAGCCCTCTTCCTTGTCAGCTAGCATATTTTTAACAGGCTCAGTAGTAAGGACAGCTTCCATGGCCTGAAGCACATCTCTTCCCCAAAGATTAACAGGAATATGACTCAACACAAAAGGTTGAAAAAGACCTGTATGTCCTTCATCATCTGACCATTTAAGAAGCTGAGTACTACATTCTAGAGCCATAGCAGTTCTCACTCCTCTACTAAAGGCTAGCGAATCATCCATACAGATTCCTTTGGCTCTTAGGCCATGCTGGCTTTGGCCATTTCTCACCAACCAGCTCTGGAGGCCAGCTGTGGGGGGGCACAGATCGCTAACTCTTCCAATTAAGACACTGACCTGATGTCTTTTTTTTTTTTTTTATATTCCAAGCAATTCAAATAGTACATTTTGTTAGGATTCACACATTCATAATCACACTTCATACACCCGTTTGTGTGGCCACACCATACATACAGAACATACATACATACAAGATGGCATTTGTGCTCATAAGCTTTAGAAATTTTTTGTTTTAATTGTTTAAATTCTGCTTCCAAATTATCTTTTTCATCAGTTACAGTAGAACTATATCATCTCTTAGTTGAGATCCCTCTTGTTCTGATAGTTTTCCCAGATTCTAAATCTTGTACTTCCTCAAACATCCTAATCATCTCTGCCATTTTTTCTTTTACTTTATGGCAATGAATTCTTTAGCTGTCATGTTTTAATTCCAGTGCCCTGTCTTTTCAATAGGGCCACTAATTGCCCACTGAGCATTTCCTTAGAGTTACTGGTACCCATCCTTCAATACACTCTCATTCATTTACTTTGCTGGCCGGCCTCCAAGGGCAATCTCTTAGGCGATCCTTTCTTTCCCAGTCTTGGTGGGACCTCCAAACCTTGTTTGGAAAAATAAAAAACAAAACAAGACTGTCATCAGACAGTAACTGAAACCTATGCAGAATTTCCCTCACCCCATTACCTATGGTCCATATCACTAAAATGTAATTTAAACACTAACACAGAAGAAATTATGTTTCTGGGCAGCCTGAATCCTGGCCATGGTCACTCATACTTGACACAAGAATGAACTGCCTTTTGTTGCCTTTGAGGTGAGAGTAATGTTTTGTGTTGATAATAGCATGCCTCTGAAAGAAGAAGTGGGGGGGAAAGAAGAAGAGAAGGCAGAGAAAATGTTAGGGAGTGCAAGCATCTGCCACAAGCCTGAGACTCGACCTGATTTCCATTGTGAACTCACTTGGTGAAAGGAGAGAAATGCGCACACACACACACACACACACACACACACACACACACACACACACACACACACAGAGAGAGAGAGAGAGAGAGATAAGTGAAAAATATGTTTGTGAGCTGGACAGATGGCCCAGTGGTTAGGAACACTAGCTGGTCTTCCAGAGGTCCTGAGTTCATTTCTCAGCAACCACATGATAGCTCACAACCATCTGTAATGAGATCTGGTGCCCTCTTCTGGCCTGCAGGGATACATGCAGAAAGACCACTGTAAACATAATATGTAAATAAAATAATTTTTAAAAAAGAAAACTGTGTGTGTGTGTATGTGTGTGTGTGTTCTCCTGTTAAAATGTGCATTCTAGTTCTCTGTCTGGGAGCAGCTTGTTACTTCAGCCGGTCACCTCTGAAAACATGCCTACTCCAAGTTCCTCCCTTCGGGCTCCTTGGTGAGGAGCACCTCTTAGCTACTGCACCTACTGCTACCTCCAGTGGCACTGAACAAGAGACCGTGACAAATGAGAACCTTGACAGCTTGGCAGTCCCACATCCCTTGACCTCATTTGTCTGTAGCTGTGGCTTCCAAACCGAAGCTATTTCAAAGGACATCCAGCCAGCCAAGTCCAATGGGGGCTGGGACATCAGCAGTTGGCTGTACGGGTGTCCCAGCCCCCATTGGACTTGGCTCTGCGGCTGGAATTGGGTCTGTGTTAGAGAGTTATGCTGGGAACCCTCTCCTGAAACAGCAGCTGTCCTGTTACCATCTGGGATTTTGATTGGGTTTGTTTTCTCTGTCGCTTAAAGAAGTAAAAAGTAGGAAGAATCTCAGGCTCGACAGTCAACAGCTGGGAAATTCTCAAATGCAGCAGGCCAAAGCAGCCTGGTGAAGAAAAGCCTTTGTTAGGGGTGATGAAGCACACACAGCAAGCACACAGAGCAAAACAGATGCTGGGATTAAAGGCGTGTGCCACCACCACCAGACTCCACTTTAGGTTTAAAATTCTTATAGTAAAGGCAAACTAAGCTCATTCCTGTTCATGATCAAATCTGTTTCTCAAGGATTGGGCTGTGCCCCACCTATAATCTTAACTACAAATGGTTCTGTACTGCCTGTTCCAGGAAGCAGAAACCATGCCTTTGTTTCAAAAAGTTGTTTATAACCATCTTGCAATCCTATCTTTGTTTCAAAAGGTTGTTATGATTACCTGTTGTTATGACTACTTTATGACCACCCAGCAATCATGTATGTTTCAGGAGGTGGTTATGAGTAACCTGTTATGGTTATGTTCTGTTCCTGTAACTCCACCTATTTCCCCCCATTTGGAAATCCCCTTTCCCTGAACTATAAAAACTTTTTATCTTCCTCACATCCAATGTGGTCTTCTTAAACCCCACTGTAAGGGGAGGCAGCCCATGTGCAAAAATAAAAAAGTTTGTTTTAATTAATTGCTTGCTTTAATTAATTTGGCCATGATGATTTGGGTCAGTGGTCTTTCACCTCCCATCTTTGGGATTAACAGTTCCTTTACCTGTACTTTGCCAGGAAGTCTGGGGGAAGTAGTTGTTTCAGGGTTTAAGAAAGAAGACAAAACTGTATTAATAAGACAAAAATGTGTATTCTGTTGCAGCTGGCAGTAGTTTTCTATACACGTGTTATGATGCTGTTTGAAATGTACTTTTAAATTTTAAAAATTACATTTATTTATTGTGTGTGAGCACATGTGCCTGTTCATGACACAAACGACATAGACGGCAAAGGGGAAACTGCAGGAATTGATTCTATGTTCCCATCTTGTGGGGCTTAGGAATCGAACTCAGGTCATCAGGCATAGGGGCAGTTGCCTTTATTCATTGAGCCTCTTAGGAGTCATCAATTGTAAGTTCTCTCTCTCTCCTTTCCCTCTCCTTTCCTCTCTCCCACCTCCTCATTTCTCCTCCCTCTTTCTTAGGGCTATGCTCCCTAAGCCCTCTGCTCCAGGTTCAACTTTAATTATTAGGATTTTGACTCTTCTGGTCTTGCCGTCAGGTCAGCAAAAAAAGAGTGCGGTCTGAGAATCGGCTTTTGGCTCGTTTTGCCTGACGAGGTCGGAGGCGCGACTGGGCTTCCTGGGAACCACGTGATCCAAACGGATGATGGCGGGCGCAGCAGAAGATGTGCGAGCGCTCTTCGGAGCAGCCATCCGCGCGGCTCTTGAGGCTTGGCCTGCTTTACAGGTGAGTGAGGCTACGGCGGGGGTCACAATTAGGGCTGGGGCAAAACAGGAGCTGGAAGGGCGAGGCGCCAGAGCCTCGGCTGGTCGGCGTAGGCGACAGACTGCCAGGGCAGGCCACGCCACTCCGATTTCCATGCTGTCATGGTTGGCTTGGGCCTGTGTTCACAGATCGCTGTGGAGAATGGCTTCGGGGGCGTACACAGCCAGGAGAAGGCCGAGTGGCTGGGGGGTGCAGTGGAGGATTACTTCATCGCCAATGGTGAGTGAGTGTGAGACATCGCTGTCTGTCTGTCTTGTTTTGGAGCTGCGGAGTCTCATCCTAGGGAGCCCGCACATTCTCGTCGAATGAATGGTGACGTTGGAATCAGAATCGTGCGTTTCTAGTGCTTTGCAGGCAATGACACTGAATAGTGTTACGATCCTGAACAACACATTTTTACCTTCCAAAGAGCCACTTTCTTAGTTCCTAAAATGGTTATGAAAAGATCCGACTAATAGACCTGTGCAAGCCATGTCATGTATCTTAAAAAAAATTGCTGTCTCGAAAAAACAAACAAACAAAATGCTGCATCAGGGGAGGGAAAGATGGCTCCGTGGGCAAAAGCCGACAAGCATAACGATTCGAATTTGATAGATGGGATTACGTGGAAGGAGATAACTGAGTCACTTAAGATGTCCACTGACTCCTCCTACACAAGTAAACATAATTTTAAAATTGTTGTGTGAGGAGTGTAGTCCAGTGGTTGAGCACTTATCTAGCATTTATGTTTCTGGGTTCCATCCCTAGACCCACCAAAATTAACAGCAGGAACCTCTAATAAAATAAAAGGCCAGGCCCTGTGGTGCAGGCCTGTAAGTCTGATCGACTTTACCATGACTTTGTCTTATTGAGCTACATCCCTCTATTATGAGTTGGGGATATAGGCTTGTGGAAGTGCTTACCTACTACTGTGAGACTCTAGCTTCAACCCTCCACACCCTGCTGCCTGCCACAAATGAATGAATAAGTAAAGGAATGAAAGAAGCAAATATAATAGTATTAAATTCACATCCAACCTAGCATATGGGCCATGCTTGCAATTCTAGCACTAGGGAGACTGAGGTAGGAGAACTGCTCTGAGTTTGAAGCCAGCCTTGGCTACATACCCAGAACTTGTCCTTAAAATAAAAGAAGGTGCTGGAGGAGATGCTCTGCTTCCTGCTCTTCCAGAGGACGTAAGTTTGGTTCCCAGCACCCATGTCTGGAGCTCCTGTAACTCCAGCTCCAGAGGATCCAAAGTCATCTTCATCTGTACACATGTGCACCTACACATAATAAATAAGTAAAATGCAGCTGGAAAGATGGCTCAGCATTTGTTCTTGCAGAGGACCCGAGTTCAGTTCTCAGCATCCACATGTTGACTCATAACTGTAACTCTAGTTCCAGGGAATCTGACATCATCTTCTGTCCTCTGTGAGCACCAGGCATGCACATAATGCACAGGCAAAATCCTCTTCCAAAATATTTCAGTGTGTCATAAAATTCAGCATTTTACACATTTTTAGAATTAAATTTGACAACCTAGAATTTTAAAGGTCTTAATGGGCTTAATGAACTAGTCACATTTCAAATGCCTGTGCTCAGTGACCACACATGGCTACTTCTACAGCAAAGATCTACATCTTCCTTTTGTCTTTGTGGGGAATGAAAGAACAAAAGGACCTAGTAGGAATATTACATGCTGCGATTTCATAAATGTCTCCATTGCTGTCCTAGATTTACTGGATGAAGTGTTATGATAAAGAGGTACTCAGAGTTCTTGAGTTATCTGAGCCTAAGGAGAAGCCTTTTGTTTTTTGTTTGATTATGTTTTTTTGAGACAGGTTTCTCTGTATGGCCCTGGCTATCCTAGAACTCAATCTGTAGACCAGGCTGGCAGCTTCCTTTGTTTTGTTATTGTTTTTATTTTTTTCAGCCTTTGACAGAGTAGTGATTGGTGTGGGTCTTAAAGGAATGAAAAGTAGTGAACTAGGTAGAGGCATAAAGCACACTCAAAGGAATTGAGATAAGTGGTGTATTTTGAAAGGCCCTGCTGCATTGTAGTAAGGGAATGGAGTGTGCATGTACAAAGACACCCTAAAGGGTAAAGGATGGGAGGCCTTATGTGCCTTTGATTATGTGTGTGTGTATGTGCGTGTGTGTGTACCAGTGTTTATAAAATTCAAGCTATAGAAGACTTGTCCAATTAAGATACTCAATACAGAAAAGGTTTCTCCAGTCAAATTACATAAGCTTTTTTCCCAGCTGATATTTATTATTATTATTATCATTATTATTATTATTATTATTATTAGTAGTAGTAGTAGTAGTAGTAGTAGTAGTAGTAGTAATTGGGGACAGTATCTCCTTTTATAATCCAGGTTGTTGTGGGATTCATTTTCCTCCTGCTTCATTTTCCTGCATGCAGGGATTACAAGTGTGTGCCATTGATCCTGGCTTTGTTTTCCATTAGTTTTCTATGGAAATCCTCATTAAAACTCAGCAAAATTGAGCTGGGGATGTAGCTCAATTGGTAGAGAGATGCCTAACATGTAAGAGGCACTGGTTTCAATCCCAAGAGCCACATTAATTAGGCATGGTGATTCATGCTTGTAATCTTAGCATCAAGAAGATGAAGGCAGGGGGACCATCAGTCACTAGGCTTTCTAGGCTACCCTTGGGCTATACCATTGAATGCTAGCCTGGGCTACATGATAACCTGTAACAAAAACAAAACAGCCCCTTAAACTCAGCAGACTATTTCTCAAAGGCAAGCTTCACAATAGGTAATAAAATTCATGATCAGGTTCTAAGATAGTAGGATGGTGTCTGTCAGCTAGAAAATTCAGAACGTAGTTTGTGTAGACCATGAGAAAGAAACACTTATAAGAAGCTATTTTGGTCTAAACGGGGTTAGGGAAAAGACAGATTTGTGATGAGTGGCAGGGTAGATTAGAAAAGTTCCATTGGCTAGAGGGACCTTGGAGGATGAGATGCTGTTTGGAAGGCAAGATAAGAAATTTGGCTTTGGATATGGGAACTTGAGGCGCCTGTCTAACATTTGGATACATAATTAGCCTGAGTAGAAGAGAAATTTGGAAGCTATTAGATTTCAGTTTGATGGTGGTTATTAAGGTTATGATTTCATTTTTAAAAGTAGTGCTGAGAGTAGTTCAGTGGTTGAGTATTTGCCCAGCATGTGCCAGGCCCTGGGGTTGATCCCCAGTACACACACACACACACACACACACACACACACACATCCATTTCTTCTTACTTAATGGCCCTTGACTCTCTAGACTACTGTATTAGTGGAGCCACAGCTGTGAAGGGTCTTTATACTTCAATACTTCAGTTAATGAAGTGATACAAATTAATATTAGGCATCTCATCTCCCTAGTGCCAAGCGTTGCATTGTTAGATGAGTCCTCCTAACAGACATCAAGGGAGGCTTCCATTAGCCTCTCTTTAGAAATGAAAAATCAAAGGCTCTGATGCTATTTCAAGGTCAACCCAAGTTGAGTTTGGTTAGAATAGGCAAGGTGAAAGTGGGTGTTTTCAGTGAATAAAGTCTCACTGCACCTTTACCTACCAACCAGACATAGCAGACAGGGCTGAGGATGTTGGTCTTTGACTAAAGAGTCCTATTCTTTCCTATTTAGCTGACTTGGATCTGGAAGAAGTGGAAGATTTCCTTGGAGAGCTAATGACCACTGAGTTTGATACAGTTGTGGAAGATGGGAGCCTGCCCCAGGTGAGCATGTGCAGACAGCTGTCAGCCCCACCTGCTTGTTCTCCCTACTGTCTGGGACAAGGTTCTTGGTTCTGACCATTCTTTTCTTCAGGCAGAGACAAGAGTCCCTATTGCATTGTCAAATATTACCTTTATTTCTCATTAGATCATTCTCAACCAGGAATTTGCCCCACATAGCACAAGTTGGGCCAGATCTAATTTCATCCCTGTTATGATTAACACTGCTCACCCTGGTGAGAGTCTCTTCCATTTGCATCATCTCTCCCTCTTTTTCTTTCTTTCTTTTTTTGAGACAATGTTTTATTCTTTAGCTTAGGCAGCTTGCAATATACTGTGTATCCCAGGCCAACCTCAAATCCATAGTAGTCATCCTGCCGCAGCCTCCCAAGTACTGGGATTATAGGTGTGCAATTCTAGTACCTTCTCTTCCAGGAGGCCCTCATTCAAGGGTTCATACCTTCACACAAGCCCTTGAATTGTGGTTGCTCCACTGGACTTTGTTGTTGCTTTATTTTTTGTGATAGGGTCTCACTATGTTGTCCCGAGTGGCCTGGAGCTTGCTATGTAGACCAGACTGGCCTTGAACTCATACCTCCTACGTGCTGGAATTAAAGGCATGTACCACTACCATTAGCTGTTTTATTTTGACAATGTCTACCTTAAACTCACAGTCCTGCTTCAGAGCCCCCCCCCCCACATTATATGCATCCTCCACGGTTCCCAGCTGCTTGTATAAACTTTTCAGGGAGAAAAGAGCCCCATTTTTTTCTGGAAAGTCCCAAGCCCCTTTCTACTCTGATGTAAACAGAGGCTGGTTTTATGGTAGATTGTCTGAAAACTCCACACTGATTGGATATTTCCTTGGTAGGTGAGTCAGCAGCTACAGACCATGTTCCACCACTTCCAGAAGGGTGATGGGGCTGCTCTGCAGGAGATGACCTCTCATATCAACCAAAAAAAGTGCAAAGTCACGGCTACCCCACTTAAGACAGCCAAAGAAACTGGTGTGGATGAAGATGTGGACAGCGTGGAAGAAATGGAGGTGAAAGAGGTGCCTCTCTCTGTGTGTGTGTTTGTGGGCAGGGGTGTCTCTAATCTTACATTTTTTGGAAGAGTAGCTAGATTCCCAGGGAAGTGATGATGGTTGTAGGTGGTGGTCATAGTATCAAGATAGTTCACATAGGCAATGGGAAAGTTGGGAGCAGAGCATGGGTAATTACTTAGTGCTCTCTCTTATATTTTCCTTCCAGGTGACAGCTACAAATGATGGGGCCACAACCGATGTGGTCTGCCCCCAGCCTCAATCCTCTAATCCAGACCCCCAGACTATTAAGGAAGAGGATATAGTAGAAGATGGTTGGACCATTGTCCGGAGAAAGAAATGAATAGGGCAGTACATGGCTTGGGCCCTTGTTTGTTGAGTGTTAATGAAAGAGTTATAGGGGCTGTTTTGGAGGGCTATACACCTCTGTCCTGATAACCATATTCCTACCTTGTTCTGATAACCATATTCCTACTAGGGAAGAAAAGCCCTAGGATCCTTGGTTGTGTTGATGGGACCTATTTCAGCCCCTTGAACCTTAAGGTACCATATGAGAGAGATCAGGTTTCCCAGCATAGTGCCTCTTAGGTGCAGTGAAGATGAAGTGGGTGATAAGTGTGGCTGTGGTTGGAGTAGAATCCAGACTTGTGGACAGTAGGCAGGTACATTTGTGGAAATGAGAATTCCACAGTGGGAGGCTGGCTGGATTGGGAATAGTGGGATAAACATGCAGTTGGATGAAAAGAGTAGATGTAAGTGTGGTACCTCCCCAATGTCCCTACCCCAGCCTCCCACAAAGCAACTCTTACTGCCCAGAACTTGCATCCTCCTGTGAATGTTCCCACCCTGATACTCTTGTGAGTTTGAAGGACTTGACTAAGTGGTGAACTTGGGAAAGTTGGGCTGTTTTAAGTCCAGGGATGAGGCTTAAGACCTTAATAACATAACACCTTCTTGTTTAATCCATGACTTAACCTTGGCATCAGCTTTCTGAGAGCTGAGCTTCAGATTTCAGTGAAAGAGCAGTTTCTGCACCACCATTCCCCCACCCCACCCCATCCCCTAGTAGCCTGGGACTTTGGACAAACGGACGGACCATAGCAGTGCTCTGAAAGTTACTGTAAGCCTGAAATAAACTGTATTTTTCTTTAAAAAACAGTATCCATTGTCCTCCCCCCTCCCATTCCCGTCCTGCCCAGTGGCCCCGCCATGGGTGTGGACGATAAAATACTGGATTGCTTTGGGGCTAGGTAGAAGCTATAAGCCATGGGAAAGGCAAGAAGGGTCTGGTCACCACCCCATGTAAAGTCATACATATGAAGACCCTGGCTGAGGAGGCAAGGGTGGGTTGGGGTTCCAGGGTCAGTAACAGCTGGCACTTGGTCTCCTGCCTCTGGTGCTTCTGTGGGGAACTGGGTAGAAGTAGGATCTGTGGGGTATTGGGAGGAAACAGCCTAATTCAAGTGAGTCTAGCAATTAGCTCCTGCCCTCCCTGGGGACACGGACTTAAAAAAATGAACATCAATGTAGGAATAGTTTTTAAAAAGCCCACATTTTGTGAAAAGATGAATTAAAAAACCCAAGACCCAGCATTCGGGATTGAAAGTGCCCGTGGTGGGAATTCAAGTATTGACTGTATTGGGAGTGGGCTGGAGCCCCCAATTGAACATGGGCAGCTGGAGTGTGGGGCAGGAGTTTCCAGTTCCCCCCAAACCCTCTAGGTCTTGTCTCGGGTCTGGGAGGCTTCAGGAGGTTCAGCAGTGGCTCCTGCAGCTGCCACTGGTGCCTCCTCCATCTCCCTGTCCTCAGACAGTGTGGGCCCTGGGCAGAATGTGTCCCCACGGCCCGCCCTGCCAAGCACAGCCATCCAGCGCCGCTGGAGTTCTTCTGTCTCTGGGCTGAAGTACCAGCTTAGGTGGCTCTGGGTGATCTTGAAGACATGCCTCCTGTCAGGCCGTTCCCCTGCCTCAGGAGGACCCACCTCAAAGCCGATGAGAGGCAGGCTGCGCTGGGCTTTCACATCCTGGGGAGGAGGGACAGAGCTAGTGTCATCTAGGGGGCTGGAATGTGCCCTCTGCCCAAACAACTTAGTTTTGTTGTTTCCTCTGCTGAAGACCCCTGTCTTCACTGTAATGAACAGGAAGATGTCTGAATTAGGACTAGAAAGCAGGCTGGTTTACATATCTGTCTGCTTCCATGCCCAAACCAACTGCTAGTCTTAACTATTATAGGTTCAGGTCTTTGGTTATTTCCTCTATCTGCACAGTCAGACCTAAAGGTGCTGGTCTCCACTCCAGTTTTCCCCACAAAGCTAGACTTCCCACCTTACCCTCATTTTCCCTCCATACATTAGCCTCTGAACACTTGCCTCTACATACTATCACATAAGGATGGGGGTTTTGATTTTTCCCTTTGCTAGGATCACCCTGTCCTCAGAGAACAAGGCATACAGGGGAGGGGCAGCCTGGCTTTATTAGATGGTTGGAAAAACCTGAAGGGGTGGGATGCACACCTGAGGGGCTCCATAGATGTACAGCACCAAGGGTTCATTCTCAGGAACCACAAACCATGCCTTGTGCCATCCTTTCCCACCCTTCTCCATGTAGTGCAGGAAGCTGCAGATGACGCTGTTCTCAGCAGCCACTGAGGCTTGTTTCTGTGATCAGAGACACAGGATACATCAATGTTGACAGAAGACTTTGCTCTTGGCTTAAACAGCCCCATAGCATATGGACTATGTCTCAGACAAAGGTAGCAAAGCGTATGTAGCAGAAATGATTTAGCCTTTGTCACTTAAGTAAGCAAAGCTAGGTATGGCTGCTGCCTCTAACAGCTAGTGGAAGGGATGTGCAGACCATAATGGGGGCACTGAGATGCAGGCCAGGCACTCTACAGTCTAAGTGACATTCCCAGCTAACCTTTTTCATCTTTCATTATATACGCATTGCCTGCTCTGAGAAAGTCCTTCTAACACTGTGATGAAGAAAGGGATGAGTGGGTGGTTACCACCATCTGTCCCAGAATCCTAACAATAGATGAAAATGCAAGACTTGTGAGAAGAGCACAGAGACTGTTTATGAGATTTAAATTAGCATAAACAAGGCAATTTAAAGTCCTGGGCAGAGTAAGCTCCCTTACATTTGGGATACCTTGATTTAAGAAACAATTACCCCAAATTGTCCTAGAAAGATAGGAAGCATCAGTATTAACAGTGGCACCTTCTGGGTAAAGGAATATATCTTTTTTTATGTTGTGTTATATCCTATTTCTTATATAATAAAAGGGTAACTGGTTCTTTAAGAAAATCTTATAGACTGAGGCAGGAGAATTGCAAATTCAAACCCAGTTTTGGCGATGCAGTGAGACTTTGTCTCAGATAAAACAAAACCTAGCAGTGTTATTCTGTCTGTGCAGCCTAGCCAAATACCCTCTCTGGGCTTTAGTATTTGTTCATGTGTAAATTAAGAATAAAAATATGGGTTGATCAGTTACTGTGAGTGTTGTATGTGTATAATTCTTTAATAAAAATTACTTTTAACCCTTATATTCATTGTCCTTGTCTCAAGCCTGAATCACCTGATTAGCGAGTACATACAGCACCCTGTTGTCTAAGACATATTCAGACTTCAACCACACCAGGTCAGTAACTGGAGGGAGGGCACACTTAGGGGATTGTGGTTAGGAACTCTCACCTCTAGAATGGACCTCCTGCGCTGGGGTGTATGCTGGCTACAGGCTGGACTGCTCCCAGGTGCTCCATGCAAGGCCACATAGCAATCAGTGCATACACGGTTGGAACGGTTGTTGTCATAGATGAGGCGGGCCCGGAACTCAGAGCATTTCCCACAAACCACCTGAGACAGCATGTGGGCAAGAACAGCCTAATTACCTTGGGCTTTTACCTTCAGTGTACCAACTACCACAGCCAACTTGCAGCCTCCTCCTTCTCAGAGGGTACCCAATCAAGTGGGCTTCTAGGCTGTCAGCCTGCCCCCACCTTAGCTCTGCCCCTGCCTCCCAGCACTCACATGCCCACAGGCCTTGCAGTGATGCCTGCGTTTGGTGATGGAATTGAAGGGCTCCTGGCAGCGCATGCACATGGTGACTTCCTTTTCCCGGATAGGCGTAGGTGCCCTCTTCCCAAGATCCACGTTCTAAGGGGAGGGTTAGGTCCTGGGTCAGAGACAGCTTCTCAGCCCAGTCCATCCAGCCCTCCTTGCCTCTGCTCCAAGGTGTGATTCATCATAAGGTTAGGGAGCACACACATACAGAAGGTCAGGCTCTGCCCCAACCACGCTGCTATCAGAGGTAAGTTATTTTATTTTCTTGGGTACAATCTCTGCAGCCCTACCAGCAGAAGACTGCTTGTAGGGGTCTGTACTGCCTCTCTACTCCCAATTTTCTGAGAAAAAAAAAGATCAAGGGAACGTGGGAATGTAGAGCCTCAAAGGGATCCCAGTACTTGGGGGAGAGTAAGACTTACTGGAGAGTTAGGGGGAGTATCTTCATCTTCTCTGTTTGTTGAGTTCAATAATTTGAAAGTCTCCAGGGTCTGTTCATGCTTCAGGAGAGTGGAGTTGATGGCCTGGCGAAGAGGGTGTGAGAAATGAGAGGTCAGATCATTCCATAAGACACCTACTTATCTCTACCCTCACCACACCTTCCTAATGCCTTAGCCTGGAGTTCTAGACCCAGCTCTGCCCCTGACACATTCATATGACTGAGAAAATCCCTCCCTAAATCCAGGTCTACATCTGGTAATGATAAAATGTGGAGAGGGGAGTGGTAGCTGGAAACCTCAGATGATCTTCCTGGCTGCTGGTTAGGTGCAAGCTTTTATGAAGCCTGATTTGGAGGAGCTAGCTTTTTAAAAGAATGTCTATATCTGACTTCAGAATTTGAGCTTGCTTATCTGTAAGGGGATAATGATAGCCTCTGCTGGAAGGCTGGTGTCCAGGCCCATTCTGTTTAGACAGTTTTAAGGGAAAGTATAACAGCCCCTAAGAGACCTGATCATATCCTTCCACACCCCTACCACAAAGCCTTAGTTGTTACCTGGACCCAGTCTTTCTTCTCTTCCTCAGTCCTTGTAGGGGAGAAAAAAAAGGTATTGGATTAGGCAGGTTAACAAAAGACAATCAGAGTAGTGTTTTAGAGTTACAGGACCTAGGTTTGACTTCACTTCTTCACTTAAGATTATGTAGCCTCGGACAAGTTGCATAAGCTTTTTTTATTCAACAATGTCTTCCAGATCCCAGTACTAGGAACTGAGGCCTCATAGAAGTCCATGCCCTTGAGGAGCTCATGGTGCAATAGAGACAACAGGGACAACATGGAAATCTGTGTGAGAGTAGTGTGCAGCAAAAACTCAGAGTCTGGAGCGAGGGATCTGCCTCAGCTTTTAAGGAAGGTTTCCAAAGGGAGGTGCTAGGCCTCAGACAAAAGAAGTGAAGTGTATGTGAATAAGGAACACACATGAAACTATATCAATGCCTGCTAACATGTGAACTTTGCAAAGGGCAGGGTTTTTTTTCTTCCATGAAGATGTTTATCACTCTGTTCTGAGCATCACTAACAGGATGTGTAAAGTGCCCAGCATGGTTTCTGCTACAATACATGGTTTGATGTCCTCTGCTCTTCCTTGGTTCTTCCACCTTGGTGCAAACTTATCAACCACCTATTAGGTGCCCTCTTCCATCTGGACTCTGTTATTTTCCTTCCACATCTATATTCTAAGCTTTAAATTTATTTTCCTAATATGAAAATCTTACTGCACCATTAAGACCACTGTATGAAAAAGTAAGGATGTGAAAAAGTTAGGATGTGAGTCAATATTGAGGGATGTGGGGATGTAGGTTAGTGGCTGAGTGCTTACCTATCATGTGAGGTCTCCAGCACTTGCAACACACACACACATACACACACACATACACACACACACACACACACCCTGATGAATTTCACTGTGATCAAATGTTTGTCAAAGCTCATCTGTGGTACACTTACGACCTGTGCATTTTACTATGAAGAATCTGCTAAGAAATGGGTGTGGTGGTGGTACTGAAACAAGTACTAACCTCTAGTTAATGGTCTTCATGCCAAACTCTTGAGGAAGGTGATGTATGATAAAGCCTGCAACTTATTTTGAAATGTATTAAAAACTCATTGAAAGGGCTTAGTGGTTGAGGGCATGACATCTTGCATAGTTCAGTTCCTAGCATCCACAGAGTATCTCCTACCACCTGTAAACTCTAATTCCAAGGTGATCCAGTGCCTCTGATCTCTGCAGGCAATTGCACTCACATGCACAAACCCATACACAGATACACACTCATACAACTAATTAAAAATACATTTTAAAAAAGTCATTGGATATTCAGTTTGTCGGCACCATCTGTCTTTTCTACAATGTATATTTTTAGCATCTTTGTTGAAAATCAAGTGACTAAGTAAAGCATGATGGCACATCTGTAAACCCAGCACTAAGGTGACAGAGACATGGTCAGGAGTTCAAGGCTATCTTGTTCTACATAGACCCTGTCTCAAACAAAACAAAACAAAAAAGAAAAAGTAATCAAATTAGTTGGGTGTGACTGTGTGTGTTTATTTCTAGGTCCTATATTCTATTCCATCAATCTACATGTCTGTTTTTTGTGTCGACTCCATGTTATTTAGTTATGGCTCTGTAGTATACGTTGAAATCAAGTTGGTAATACTTCAAATATTGACGCAACCCCTAGGTATATACATGAAAGATTCCAGTTAGCATACCACAGAGACTACATGCCCATCTGTGTTTATTGTATCACTATTCACAATAGCCACTATGAAAGCAGCCCTGGGTTATGACAAATGACAAGCAGAAACGAAAATATGTGTGTGTGTGTATATTATGGAGTTTTTATTCCATAAGGAATAAAATGTCATTTGCCATAAAATGGATGCAACTACAGATCATTATATTCAGTGAAATAAGGCAGATGCTGAAAAACAAATACCATGTGTTTTATCTCATTTGTGGGCTTTAGATCTTACTGTACATAAAATCATTTATACATATGACATCAAAGTAGAAGCAAGACTGTTGGGGGAAAGGACAGGGAGAAGCAAAGGGAGTGTCTGGAAAGTATGGTCTAAATACAAGATATACATATTTGAATGAAAATATGCCTTTAATCCCAGCACTAGAGAGGTAGAGGCAGGCAAATCTCTGTGAGTTCAAGGACAGCCTGGTATACAGAGTGAGTTCCAGGACATCCAGAACTACGCAGAGAAACCCTGACACACACACACACACACACACACACACACACACACACACACACATGAAAGTCATTGGACTGGTGGGTGGCTAAAGAGATAGATATGTGAGAAACTAAATATAGTTCCATCTGAACCCTTATAGACTAAATGGTGAGTTTATTAGTGTTCACTGGAATTCTTTCAACTTTTCTGTATTTTGGAAAATGTTCATAATAAAGTGTGGCAGCACATATTAGGAAAACGGCTCAGTTGATAAAGTGTTTGTTATGCAAGCATAAAGACCTGAGCTCAATCCCCAATATCCATACAAAAGCTAGAAATTGTGGCAAATATCTGTAAACCCAGCATAGACGGGTTTATTCTGACTATATTCACACAAAGATTTGTTTATATTTTTCTTATCAGTGCACACATGTTGCTTTTGGTTTTTAAGACTTATGATGGAATTTGTGGCCAGGAATAAAGTGTATAAGGATGAAGTTCCTATTTGTTAGTCCCACTTACTTGGGAGACTAAGGTAGGAAGACCATTTAAACTCAGGATTTCCAAGGATGGCCTGGGGGAAAAAGTCCCAAACAAAGCCAAACCAAAAAAGATCTGGTAAAATGTCAGTAATTGGCTCCTGTATGTAGAAGGGGAGAGATTCTGAAGATGGAACACAGGTCCTTATACATGCTAAGCAAGTTCTCTGCGCCTATCCCTAGCTATTGGCTCTTAAATCAATGGTTCTAAGTTATGGTACACATATCAAATCACCTGAGGAGCTTTGTTGAGAATACAAGCAATTAAATCAGAATCTTTGGGGATGGAACCCAGACATCAGTATGTTTTTTGTTTGTTTGTTGTTTGGTTTTTTTTTTTTTGTTGGTGTTGTTGCTGTTTTTTGAGACAGGCTTTCTCTGCGTAATAATAGCACTGGCTGTCCTGGAACTCATCCTGTAGACCAGGCTGGCCTTGAACTCACAGAGATCCAAATATTTTTTTAAGCACTCAGCCGATTCCAAAAATTGTCAAGATGAGAATCAGCTAAGCTATGTCTAAGACTATGGGTGCTTAGTGTACTATTTTTTTCAGGCAAGGTCTCACACTGTATCTCAGTCTTGCCTTGAACTTCTGGCCATCTCCTTTTCTCAGCCTCTCAAGTGGTGGGATTACAGGTAGAAGCCATCGCAAGAGGCTGAAATTTTTCATTAAAAATTATTTAAGTGGCTGGAGAGATGGCTCAGCAGTTAAGAGCACATGTTATTCTTCTAAAGGACCCTGACTCAATTCTCTGCACCCACTTCACAACCATATGTAACTCTAGTTCCAAGGTCTTCTGGACTCCTCAGGCACCAGGCATGTACATAATGTCAGACATACATACAGGCAAAACACCCATAAAGAGTTTTTAAAAATTTAATAAATACAACAATCAAGTAACTTAAAAAAATAATTAATGATGGGATGGAGAGATGAGTCAGAGGTTAAGAGCACTGCTGCTCTTCCAGAGGTCCTGAGTTCAATTCCCAGCAACCACATGGCGGCTCACAACCATCTGCAATGAGATCTGGTGCCCTCTACTGGCTTGCAGACATACATGCAGGCAGAATACTGCATATATAAAAAATAAATTAAAAAAACATAATGGATCTAGGTGTGGTACTGCACACTTTTAATCTCAGCACTCTGTGGAGGCAGACAAAAGTGAATCTCTGTGAGTGTGAGGCCAGCCTGTTCTACATCAGCAAGCCTGTCAGCCTACATAGTAAGACCCTTTCTCAAGAAAAAAAGGAGTGTGTACTGTTCTTGCAGAGGGCTCAGGTTCAGTTCTCAGCACCTATGTCCTGCAGTTTACAACTTCCTGTAACTCCAGAATCACCTGCATTCACATGTACACACCCCTGGACAGACACACACATATGAAACATTTGAAAGTAATCAAACCTTTAAACACGTTTTAAGAGCCAGACAGTGACAGCAAGCACCTTTAATCCCAGCACTTGGGAAGCAGAGGCAGGTGGATCTCTGTGAGTTCGAGGCCAGCCTGGTCTACAGAGCAACTTCAGGTCAGGCTCCAAAGCAATATAGAGAAACCCTGAAACCTTGTCTCGAAAAACAACAACAACAAAAACAAACTAAAAACCAGTATGGACAGTGCCTAAGAGCCCATGTGCCGTGCTGAGGTGTCCTAAGCTCCAATTTCAGCTCTGATCCTTGCTAGCTAGATGTAGGGCAAGGTACCTCAATTTCTTCAGCATCAAAATGGACTGATGGTAGCCAGGTGTGGTGATAGCCAGTTTTAATTCTGTTATTCATGATAGGGTAAATAACCCACTCTATGCTGCTTGTTCTTTCTCCAACAAGCTTTCTTGATGGAAGTGCCACCCTTTCCCCACACCATGCAACCAAGTGAGTAGTCTTCAGGATCCCAAGAACACATAGCTGAAGAACAAGTCCACATCATTGGGGAAAGGTGTTCACTCTTTCTCTGCAAAGATCTCTAGGCCTGGAATGTCTAAGCATATCTGAAGTAAAGACTGAGCTGGAGGGAAGGCATTGGTAAGGACAGGTACCTGGCCTGGAGTTCCAGAGAGCGCTGCTTTCCTGACACCAGAAAGGTCCGAGGCATGTTGAGGTTGGAGCTCTCTTTTAGCTAAATGGGGGAGGGAAGGATCATGGTGAAGCCTACAGAGCTCCACAGGGCCCTGCACATATGCACAAAACAGACTGAGGTCAAAGTAGGCATGTTCTTCCCAATACCAATGCCTCACACCCCACATTTCCATTTCTCACTTTATGGCGCTCACCTCCATGCCATCAACATCAATGCGTGCCCGCACGCTAAACTTCTGGCCAAGGAGCCGCAGCCTGGGCACGCAGTAAAGGAGGCGGTCGTTGAACTAGGAAGAAAAAGATTTGGGATGCAAATGTAGGGGCTTAGTGTGGATGGTGAGTCTCCCCACCCTACTAAGGATCTACGGCAACAAATGGAGGAGAGACTACAAACTGGATATAGTAATAATGAAGAAAGAGCAAGGAAGTTACAAAGACATGTCATGGGAGTCACTTCCTAGTGGGTAACCTGGTCAAGTCACGTCTAAATTGTAGTTACATAATCCATAAAAGCAAAAAGGAAAATTCTAGCTCACATAGTGAAAATAAAATGGAAGAAAGGACAGCTGGCTAGAGGTCTATTCTTGAATGACTATCAGGTCATCTATGTATTAAGAGAGGGCATGCCCACCCACAAGCCCACACCTGGCACTTACTAATATGAGGTATCGATCTTGAGTGGTCCCATTCTTTGCTGACAGCTTAAGGATATGGCCTTCTTTTATGAGCTCTTTGGTGGGACTGACAATGTCCTCCTCACCCCCTAGCAGCTCATAGACCTTCAGCAGCTTGTGCATTCGTTCCTGGCAGTGAGAACAAGGTAAAATTTGGGATGGGCAACACCTCCCCTTGGATGTCATCAACTTATAAGCTACCACCCCCAGAGTCCCAGAACAGAGCTACCATGGAAGGATGGCCAAGGAAGGGCAGGGCTAGAAGGGCCACTTACCATTTTTCGGATGGCAGCATTAGAGTGTTCTGCTGCTGTGGCTATCAGCTCCAAAGACTCTATGACACAGAGAAGAATGATTAGATGGGGGTTGAGCAGAGAGGAAGCTGTGGGGACTTTTCTCCTCCTTGAATATCTCCTCCTGGCCTGACTACATTCTCCCTTTCCCAGCAAATGCCAGCCTCAAAAGATGCTCATGGCCTCATCATTTCAAATCAGAAACTGTCCAGACTAACATCACAGTAGCAGAAATATGGGATAGCTGGCAGCCAATAAAATGTAACCTTGGTAAAATGATTATGACCATTCACTGGCAGAAAACCTGGTTATATTTGGACAGTTGTTTCTGGCTATTGGGACTACAGATAGTTCTTGTTTGTTTTGTTTTGTTTTGTTTTGCTTTTTTTGAGACAGAATCTTGCCATATTTCCTTGGGTGATAACAAACCAAACCAAAACAGCAGCAGCAGCAGCAACAACAACAAAGATTAAAACTAAAGAGGGCTGGGGATGCACCTCAGTTGGTATGGTGTCTACTTAGCATGTGGAAGGTCCCGGAGTCCATCCCTAGCACCGCATAAACTGGGTGTGTTGGTGTGTGCCTATAATCCTAGCACTCAGGAGGTAGAGGTAGTAGGATCAGAAATTCATGGTCATCCTTAGGTACACAGCAAGTCTGAGGTCAGCCTATGATAATAAGACCCTATCTCAAACACAAACACACACACACACACACACACACACACACACACACACACACACACACACGCACGAAAATGAAGATGAAGATGATGATAAAGACAAGGGGTGGCAGACTTGTTAGTAGAGCACTTGTCTTATATGTTAGAAGCCCTACATTCAATTCTAGCACACCAGTAAGGGAAGAAGGAAGGGATTCTATTGCTTGTCTTCCTGATTCTGATTATAGCATATGTCCTATGCACAAATACACTTTCAGTGCAGTGGTGTTTTAACAATACTAAACTTAAAAATGTCCAACCATAGGCACTCAGTTAGATCGCTTACAGCATGTTCATATAATAGAGTATCTGGCTTTCCCAGTGATGCTTGTGTAGGGTTTTTAATAATATGAGAAATCTTTTGAGAGTTTTAAGAAAAAGATACAATCAGGGTGGTGGTGGTACACGCCTTTGATCCCAGCACTTGGGAGGCAGAGGCAGGCAAATCTCTGTAAGTTCAACCTGGTCTACAAGAGCTAGTTCCAGGACAAGCTCTACAACCACAGAGAAACCCTGTCTCGAAAAACCCCAAAAAAAAAAAAAAAAAAAAAAAAAAAAAAAAAAAGAAAGAAAGAAAAGGATACAAACTTAAATATTATAAAATAATCTAATTCTTGCATTCTTGCAAATACATACATCATCTACAAAGTATGTATGTCTAAACAAAGGACTCAGGTCACAGGTGGCTTCTTGGCCCCCTATTTCTGTTTTCTATAATTTCCATATTGCATACAGTGACCAGGATTTATCATGAAAAAACTGAAACAAATCTCCTCTACATGTTAAACAAACCTACCTCTGCTTACACTGGCTGCAGCTTCATGCCCCCTCCCCCTCTACACAATGGATTCCCTAGTCAGAATTTATGCCTGGATCAGAGAAGCACATGTCCACATGGATGGCAAGCCAAGCCGTTTCCTAAAATGAGCACATTCTGGTACTCAAGACAGATCTGTGGCCACTGCTCCAGCTCAAGTCTCCATATGCTTTTCAGGTGTTGGGCCTTTCTCCAACTCTTCTTCAGCCCTGGCGGCCAGAAGGAGCTTTCTTGCACACAGTTTACTGATTCCCCTCTGCTTAAATCTGTCAATGTTTCACTCTGTGCCAGCACAGCAAAGACCCAGCCCTTTTGTCTAGCATTCAAAGCCCTTGGTGACTGGCTTCTATTGATCTTTGTGGCTTCCTCCTCATGCACTTCCCTAAACATGTCCTGTCTTGCTTCATCTGGCCAACTGCCAATCTTCTGGATTCAGCTCACGGCGTCTAGCAGCCTTCCCTATGTTCCAAGGATGAGTTGGGACACTGTCCTTGTTCCTTCTGCCTCACTAGTCATACTGTGCTTAGTACTCACTTCATCTGAATCTCTCAGTACACAAGAAGCATCCTAGGACAGGGCCGAATTTCCACTACCTTCCTCCGGATTCCAAACTGAATGCTTAGTATAAATTAGCTCCTCCAATAAATAGAACCTTTGAAGACAAGTGTTACTATGCCCCATTTAGCTGAGGACAAAACCAAGATGCAACCAGGTGATTTTACAACTGGAAGGTGGAAGTTGCCATGAGAGCTGCTTTTTCTCCTATATATGCTACATCTTTCACACCCCAGTAGAGTCCAAAGGAACAAGAAGACTGGCAAATTAGGGGCACATAAACTTAGGCCTGATAGGTGGCTGGGCTCAGACTGGAGGCTGTGTTTGCTGTCAGAACCTCTAGTGATATACCATGCAGGAAACAGATTGACCTTACTGCGAATCCCATGCATATAGTCTCTGGGAGTTTGTTGTGGGGATGTTAATCTAAAGTTAGAAGCTTTAGTAGGGCCTAGGCTGGGCTTGACAGTCTGGGGTCTCAGTTTAGAGTTCAGTCTTGGGTTTAGTGTAAGTAGTTAGCTGAGGGCAGCAGTCTGAAGTTTGTGAATTGAATCCAGGTTCTGGAGTTTAGTCTGGGAGCTAAAAAGGAGGTGAGTCAATCAGAAGAACCAGAAAGATGATTCAGTGGGTCTCAGTTTATGGATTTTACTTTGAGACATAAAAGGCAGGGAGCACAGTGGGCAAATCTTAGCTGGCTCTCAGTTAGAGGTTCTCGATCAAAGCAGCCCCCAAAACCATCCTACGAAGCTTATTTGTGTGTGGGGGGCAGAGGGGACTCACATAGGGAACACTGACATCTGCTCTGGAGACTCAGATAAGTTTGAGGCTGGCAAGAACCAAAAACCAGGAAGCTGAAGTCAATAAACTCAACCTGGTGGCTAATATAGTACGGATGTCATTAGCCATCAAAATTAGCTAATGTTGTAGGGGGGTGGTGGCACATGCTTTTAATTCCAACACTCAGGAGGCAGAGGCAGAGGCAGAGGCAGAGGCAGAGGCAGAGGCAGAGGCAGAGGCAGAGGCAGAGGCAGAGGCAGAGGCAGAGGCAGAGGCAGATGGATCTCTGTGAGCTTGAGGCCATCCTGGTTTACAGAGTGAATTTCAGGACTTGCTCCAAAGCTACATACAGAAACCTTGTCTTGAAAAACAAAACTGTTTATAGAGTCTTTGCCTTATGCCAGGCAGTGTGCTCAAAGTTTCAACTTGACTATTTAATTTAGTATCTCAAAACAATTCTATGAGGTAAGCAACATTATCATTCCTATTGTGAGAAAGGTTATGAGACAACCAAGGCTGAAGATGGGCAGCTTGCTGGAAAACACCCATGCTTTTATGTTGTATTGTTGGTTTATTTGAGGAGGTTAAGTTTTTGTTTTTCCTTTCAAGACGGGTTTTCTGTGCAATCCTGCTCTCCTGGAATTCACTCTGTAGCCTAGGCTGGTCTCGAACCTAAAGGTGTGTACCACCATGTTCAGCTGGGTTTGGGGTTTTTTTTTTTTTTTAAGTTGAAGTACTAGAGAATTAACCTGGGGCTTCATGCTAGCTAAGTGGTTCACTGCTAAATTACATGCCTGCCCCCCACTTTTTTCCTTAATAAGTTTAAGTTCCCCAGGTAACGTTTGGATTTACCTTATAGCCCAGGTAGTCAATCCTCCTGCCTTGGCCTCCATAGTAGAAGATTACAGACATGAGCCACCAAGGTACCTGACTTAGAAGTCACTTTATTTGTTTTGGGTTTTGTTTGTTTGTTCTCCAAAACATAAGTTTCTTTGTTTCCCTGCTCTGGCTGTCCTGTAACTCAATTGGTAGACTAGGCTGGCCTTGAACTCATAACACCTGCCTCTGCTTCCCAAGTACTGGGATTAAAGGTGCGCACTACCACCACCCAGCTGGAAAACACTTTCTTGAGGCTTAGTTTTTTGTTTTTTAATAATTTATTTTTATTTTATGTGCATTGGTGTCTGGCCTGCATGTATACCTGTATGTGAGTGTCAGATATTGGAGTTACAGACAGGTGTGAGTTGCCATGTGGATGCTGGAAATTGAACCCAGGTCTTCTGGAAGAGCAGTCAGTGCTCAAAAGCACTAAGCCATCTCTCCAGCCCTGAGGTTTAGGTTTTATGGCTTGCTTGTATTTGGGAGAAGAATATGGTACTTAGTATTCAGCTAGCTGTCTGTTTGCAGAGCTTACTTTCCAAACTTCCTAGAGGTCTAGCTCTATTGAGAGATCTAGGCTGGGTAGCAAAGTGCTATCATCTGGTTGGGTAAAGGGTTTGGGAAGCGTGCTTAACACAGTTTGCTCCACATCCCTGTGACATGCAGACTTTCTGTTTTTCTGCTCCCTTCCAGGTTGCTTCTTTACCTCCTTTGCTGATCCCACCTTCCTGGACTTTGAAACTTAGCCTCCCATTTTCCCTTCAATTTATATTTCACTCCCGTTGGCAAGTCCCACTTGCACCATGGCTTTGAATACTAAGTGGGGATCAATGACATTCAAATCCCTCCCTGGAATTCTAGACTCATCTCTCTAAACTGGCAGCTCATGGAACAGCGTATCTCAAGAACTGTCATTCAAACAGCTCTCATGATGCTACCTAAGTTGGTCTCAAACTTATGATCCTCCTGCCTCTGCCTCCCAGCTGCATCACCACACCCAGCAAGAACCATCATTCTGTTTTATGATTTATTTTTAAATTGTGTGTGTGTGTGTGTGTGTGTGTGTGTGTGTGTGTGTGTGTGTGTGTAAGTGCCCAAGGAGTCCAGAAGAGGGCATCTGATCCTTCTGGAGCTAGTGAGCTGCCTGGGTGTGGGTGCTAGAAACTGAACTTGGCTATATAAGGCGGTATATGCTCTTAACCACAGAGCTATCTCTCTAGCCCCAAGAACCATCATTCTCAATTCTACCAATCTCCATTATCTGTAGTATCCTAGACTTTTCAGTGCCACTTCCCAATAGAATACATCCTGAATGAAACCATTCCTCATTACTTCTGCTGCTACTATCTTCATTTAAGCCAGCTTTCATCACTTAAGATTATTGCAAAGCCCTTTTTATAGATCCCCTGCCTCTTTCTTTTACTCTTCAGTTAATCCTAACCATGACTATCCACTGTACTCAGGATAAATCAATCACCTCATCTCAGCCTCCAAAGCTTTTCTCTGCCAACCTCTCTTCTAACTATCATTCTGCCTTCCCTTGTCAAGCTCAGGTCATACTGGCCCTCTTGTTGTCATAGAGATACACCCACCTCTACCCGTTTGCCCATCTCCCCCTGCTTTGGGAACTCTACATTTGCTACTACAGCTGCGTGGAACATTTCCCTCCCTTTGGCCCATGGCAACTTTCTTGTTATTCAGGTTTTGGTTCAACCATCTTCCCTGCATAGAAGTCAGCCATTTAAAGAAGACTGCCCAGTCGCTGTTACATCATTGTCTTCTACTTCTCTAAGTCATCCTTAGCACCTGGCAAATATTTTCCTGTGTACTTGTCATATTTTTTATTGGGTCTCTCCAAATAGAATACATACTCCCTAAGTCAAAGACCTCATCTATTTGGCTCAGCTTCCTAGTCCCAGTGCCTGGAACAATGCACAAACACTTAGCTGTTACATTAATGATGAATAAATGAAAATATGAGTTTAAGGGAGATCCAGTGGGATAGACTCAAGAGCTCTAACTGGGGTCTGGCTCTATACAGATGGGGTGAAAATGGAAGGAATCTAAACCAAATACTTTTCTAGTTGTTCACTGAATGAAGACTCAGTCTGAGGAGGAGGAAGTATCTCAACCTATAGATCCAAATCTGAGAGGCATAAAACATGGGGACACGAAGTCTGGAACAATCAGTACTAGAAAGGCCACACGGGGCTTCTGGTCAGTCTTAAAACCCTTCAGGGAGGTTCATTCTTGGCCAGTGGGCAACGTGTGGAGTGCTAAGTCTGGAGGATGGCAAATTAAAAGTCTGGCTATATGGGGCTATTCCTCAGGAGCTCAGCCATGGAGAATTAGTGAAATGGGCTTGACCTGAAGGATTCAGACTAGCCTCTGAGCCCAAAGGCTCAGGACCTGGAGATTTAAGCGCCCTTTCATCATTTTGTACTTCGTCACTACTTTATCCAGAGATGAATCTTTAGTTCAGCCTAAGAAATGCATGACCTTCTGAGAGGATCATACTAGTTATGCCCCTTAGACTGTATAGTTCCAGTCAGAAGTCCCTAACTGGATTCTTTCTAGGTAATACGGTGGGGTAATGATCTTGGAGGTTCATCCTGACATCTAATCACAGAGTCTTAAGGTAGGCCCCTCAGTCTAGAGCTTCTATTCTGGGATTTTAATTACAAATGTTGGAAGACCAACCCTGTGAATGAAATATGGAGTCCTGCCTCAGATGTCTGGGCTACAGCTACCAGTGTGGGCAAGTGGGGAGGGCCTAGGGGCACACACTCACTCTGGGCATCCTTGCTGTCCGGGGAGCCATGAGGCAGCTTTAACAGATAGTCCTTGAGAAGAAGCTCATAGCGGGGGATACGCTGCACGGGCTCCAGCATGTGGTGCTGCAAGGTCAGGTTGCCACAGGCTTCCTCCTTCTGTGACAGAAGCAGAAAAGCTCAGGTCTGGCTAAAGACCTCCCCATGTCCCTGTAGACATTTCCTCCTGTAACATGTTTCATCCAGTTTCAGCTCTTACCTGCACTTCATGGATGATGACTTTAAATTGGGTAGAACGCTCTGTCCATGTGTTAACCAGCTCTACAGCCCGGTCAAAGTTTTTCACATACTCGCCATACATCTTGAGAAAGGGTGCCAACTTCTGAAGGATGTCACCAATGCGTGGGTAGCGGTCCCTAGAGTAGAAGCAGGGGCTGACATAGTCCTGCTGATCCTCCCACAAAGTCTCCAGCCTCAGGAAGAAAGCCATTTTTTCAACTGGCTTACTTCTTTGGCAATGCTGCTTATATTATAGGCCAATGAGGCTGAGAGACTCGGTTTGGTACCTGGCTGCAGCCTGGGAAACACCTGGCCCAACTGTTCTGCTTAGGTACCAGAAATTATACCACCCTGGAACACTCACTCTTGCCATACTGTAAAGGCACTTACACATTGATCATTGATATTCGTGTCCAGTCTTGAGCTGGGTAGTAGGACACACAGTGCTGAGCCATACCCAGTCAAGCCCTGAGAATGTTACTGTCTTGTAGGGTAGGAAAAGTAACCAGGTCTTGTTGAACTCTTGCTAGCCACAGTGTGATGTGAGAGACAAAGCAGATTTCAGGTAACAGGATGGTAAGGTGTATGTGGGAAGTAGGCTTTCTGTTAGCCACAGTTTTGTAAAAGAGGCACACTTTAGCCTGTGAGTGGGGGGAACATGGAGACAATTTTAAGCAGGTAGTGGCAATTCTTAAAATAACCCTACAAGGTAGGATATTATTTTTTGTCCTCATTTTAAAGACCAGGAAGGCTTGAGTACAGCTCATGGTAAAGCACTTGCCGAGCATGTACAAGGCCTTAAATTTAATCCTTAACACTATGAAAAAAACAAACAAATAAAAAAACAAAAATACATAAAGATGAGGAAGCCAAGGTACAGCATCTTTAGAAACTTGCTTAAATTTAGTAGCAGAGGTGGAACTTGAACCTAGCCATTTTAGCTCTTAGTTGTTTATTTTTTCCTTTTTCTTGGCTTTTCGAGGCAGGGTTTTTCTGTGTAGCTTTTAGAGCCTGTCCTGGAACTAGCTCTGTAGACCAGGCTGGTCTCGTATTCACAGAGATCCACCTGCCTCTGCCTCCCCAGTGCTAGGATTAAAGGTATGCACCGACAACACCCAGCTTAATTGTTTGTTATTTCAAGTCAGGGTTTCTCTGTGTAGCTCTAGCTATCCTGGAACTCCCTCTATAGACCATGCTGGCCTTGAACTCAGAGAGCCACCTATCTCTATTTCCCAGTGCTGGAAATGAAAGCTTATGCCACCATGCAGGGCTCATTTTAGCTCTTTTTGCTTGTTTTTCAAGACAGGGTTTCTCTGTTTAGCCCTGGCAGTCCTGGAACTCTATTTGTAGACCAGGCTGGCCTCAAACTCACGGAGATCTGCCTGCCTCTGCCTCTGCTGGGATTATCAATTTAGCTCTTGAACTCACTCTTTCTGGTTTTTTATTTGTTATTTATTTATTTATTTATTTATTTATTTATTTATTTATTTGATACAGAGTCTCACTATGTAGTCTACGTTGGCTTCAAATTCATTGCTCTGCCAGACTCCTTAATGCTGGGATTATAGGCATACAACACCATAACAGCTAAATCCCAACACTGTGTTTTTGGTCTTAAGTTTGATGATGAGTGGGTATGATGTGTGTATGTGTGTGGTGTGAATGCGTGTGTGTACACATGTGCACATGTGAGAGAGACAGTGAATATGGGCTCACACAGCATATGTGTGGAGGTCAAAGGACAACTCTGTGGAGTCATTTATTTCCTTCCATCTTTATGTGGGTTCCAGGGCTTGAACTCCAGTTGCCAGCAGCAAGCAGCTCTACAAACTCAGCCATCTCATGAATCTTCACATACTCTTTTTTGTTTGTTTGTTTGTTTGTTTGAGACAGGGTTTCTCTGTGACTTTGGAGCCTGTCCTGGAACTTGCTATGTAGACCAGGCTGGCCTCAAACTCACAGAGATCCACCTGCCTCTGCCTCCCAAGTGCTGTGATTCAAGGCTTGTACCACCACTGCCCAACTTGAGTCATCTCATATTCTTTTAAGGGGTCTGCTATTCAACTGTAGCATTCTAGGTCCTGGTCTATGTCCACATTAGATTGTGAAAGCCTAGAAGGCAGAGGTTGGGCCTTTTTTTTCCAGAAAAGAAGACAGGTAAGAATGAACTTATTTTCAAAGGGTGGTGGTATATGCCTTTAATTCAAGCATTTGGGAGGCAGAAGCAGGCAGATCTCTCTTAGTTCCAGGCCAGCCAGGTCTTTAGGGCTAGTTCCAGGAGAGCCAGGGATACACAGAAAGAAACCTGTATAGAAACAATCCCCCACACCACAAAACAAAGAATGAACTTATTTTTATGATGCTGGGAATGGAATCCAGGGTCTTGCATATTTTAGGCAAGAATTCTGCCACTGAACTACATCCCCATCCCAGGAATGAAATCCTATGTATACATTTGGGTTTAGCATGCAAATTGATGCCCCAATAAGCAGACTGGCTCTGGAGCCCCTCACCATTCCTCCATGCGCTTCTCTAGCTCAGGCAGCAGGAATTGCTGGTGGAAGCAATAGATGGAGCATATGTTAGAGAAGATGCCATGGACAACATCAGCAGGGAAGGAACTTCGATTCCGAGCTTCTTCCAGCAGCCGGGCACAGAACACCTGTGGATCAAGGCAGATGTGCTCAGCCCAACTGAAATTAGAGTTTAGCTGGGGAAAGGGGAGCTAGCAGTTAAGGCCAGCTCTGCATTTCTGAGATCAATACTGATCTTGAGACTGAGAACAGTAAGAATGGAGCCATCTGCAGGTCACCAAGATTAGGACCTGGAGTTAGGAACTGAAATGATGCCAAGGTAGGACCTGGAGCAAGGTCAGAAGCCCATCCAGGTTCAGAGAGAAAGTGGAAATTAGAACCCTTTATTTTAACAAATATTTGTATGTGTGTATGTACTGTGTAAAGTACTGTCTTGGAGGCTAGGATGGATTAGTAAAAAAAAGATCCCTACCCTCAGGGATTCCAGTGGATGCAGGGTCAAGAAGAGAGTCAAGAGTTAGAATGAGGTCCATGAAGAGGGGTAAATTCAAGATCGGGGAAAGAGTAAGCAGTGACAGACTCATAATCACAGGACTTGTACATGTCTGTTAAGAGGAGTGAGGATTAAACTTGTGAACATAGTAAGAATTGGCTTCAAGGTCACCTTTCCACTTCTGGATTCTGGTCCTAAGGGTGGAGTTAGATTCAGGCCCTAACATTTCCTCTGTGGAACCACCTACCACATCCTAAGGTCTTGAGACCCCAGAGGGGCCATTTACCTGATCCAGGAGATGGAGCCTAGAAACATAGGCCTTCTCGGTTTGCAGAAGCTCATTGGCAATATGGAACACCTTCTGCTGCACAGTCAACTGGAAAGGAGAAGTGACCCTTGAAACATCATCTCTACCCTAACCACGGCACTTTCTACCCATTTTCTTCCCTCCTTTCCCATTTTTTTCACTCACTTATTAGGTATTGCTATGTGTCCTCAAACTCTTGGACCTAAGTGATCCTCTTACATGAGTTTCCCCAGTAGCTGGACTACAGGCAATGTCATCATGCCTGGCTCCCCTAAAAGAGTGCACATGGTGCTCTAACCTTAGTGCCACCCTGTGATAACCCAAATATGATGCATCTTTATGAAGCATTCCTGTCGCTTCATCCCTGACTCCAAGTCAGTCACAAAGCTTGCCCCTCAATTCTGAACACATGAACTCTCTCATGCAGACACTCACATACCCACTCAATTGCTTTCTCATTGAGCATAGTTTGGTGGGTAAATGTGAGAACTAGGAAGTAGAGCTTCTGGGTTCAAATCCTAGTCTACCATTCACTTGCATGCATAAGTTTTCTTACTATTTCTGTATTTGAGTCCTATTATAAAGACATAATGATAGAGCCTATGTCCATTTGTAATAGAGATGGTTTCATTTATTTTAATTTAATTATTTCAATGTTAGGGATTAAACTTGGGGCCTCATGCATGCTAGGCAAATGTTCTATACTAAGCCACACTCCCAAACCCTAAGAGATTTCCTATAAATAAAAACAGAACAGACTGCAGATTACAGTCTCTAAATATCAGCTATTTATTCACTCAATGAGTTCACTGTCAGCAAAGGCTTGCTGAATATGTGGGGTGTGAGAAAGGCACAGAAATATAAAAATGTCTAAGATTATGCCTGTCCGCTCACTTTCTGGTTTGCAAGGCTACACACTTGCTGAGTGTCATTTCATCTCAGCATTCCCTGGCCCAACACTTGAGCTTAGTTCTGGCAAAGCAGGTGTTCTGGCTGAGACCTAACTTGAGTGCAAGAATGCCTTCTGAAGAAACATTAAGTAGACAGGGCATGGAAAGAGTTCCTACCCACCAAGAGTTCCAGGCCACCTTGGAACTCTGGCTCTGCACCCCTCTTTCAGTTGCCAAGAAGACTCTCTGGCATGAGAGGGTTTCTGTTTTACAAACAAGGAAACTGAGGCTTGCAATGAGGGGTGGAAAGGAAAGAGACATCCCCAGTGTCACACACTGGGTCATGAAAAACCTGAGGTCCATTAGTGTTTCTCTGATGAAAGTGGAACTACCTTCCTAATGGGCATTTAGAATGAGGCATAGCCATTTTAGTGGTAATAGTCATTTGGGAGAGGAGCAGGGTTTTGCTACTGGTGTTCCGTACTGGAAAACCAGGGGTGCTAAGCAGACTAAATAGAAGCAATGCCCTGTTTTGAGAAATACCAGGCTGGGGGAATAACCAAGCACAAATGTCAGGCTCTTGCTTTCTCTGAATGGTCCTCCCTCTTGGGTAACATAGGTCAGTACCTCCACAGACTCCTGTCTCTCCAGTGGGGGCACTGGAATTTCTCTTTCCTTCTCTTCCTCCTCTTCCTCCTCGTCTTCCTCTTCCAGGTCACTGTCAACCTCCTGGGAGCCAGGCCGGTGGGGATCGGCCAAAGCAACTGGCATACTAGCCAGGGCAGGGGGCCCAGGACAGAGGCTGTGGCTGGGGGGCCCGTCATCACTGACGAAGCAGGTCTCTTCACTGTTGGATGGCGAGCTGATGCTGTCAATGCCGCTGTCCCGGTTAGGTACCTTCTCACCATCCCGGGGCCCAGGAGCCAGCAGGAACAGGCAGCGAGAAGCCTCACCCTCAGGGAGCTGGGACACTGTTGGCTGTGGGGGTGGCTGTGGCAACATGGCTGGCTCTGGGGGAACGGGGCAGGGGCCAGGGGCTGGCCTATCCGAAGCGACAATCACAGGCTCTCTGAGGTGGGTGATGGACACACATGGAGGCAGGGCATGAGTTTGACCAAGAGACCTCACCTACAACTATCCCTTCCTGTCCCATGTCCACCCTTCCTTCACAGGGTCCTATAGGGATCAGACTCACCTTTCAAATTTCTCAATCAACGATGACACTGCTGCGGAACTGGTGCTGGCCTCAGCTCTGGGGGCAAGACCCTTGGCCACTCTAGGGTCTGCAGGCAGAGGGCGTGATGGTGGCGGAGGAATGGGCTCAGGTGGAGGAAGCATCCGAGGCATTTGCAAGTAGCTGGGCTTTGGGGGAACTGAAGTGGTAGATGGGGAAGAAAGGAGAGATGTCACTGAACTGGATTTACAGGTGGTTATCACAGCCAGCCTATACCTAATTTCTCAAACTCTAGAATTTTCTTTTCTTTGCTAGAGATCAAGCCCACGGTCTTGTGCACGCCAGGTAAACTTTTCCATTAAGCTCTATCCCCTGCCAATTTTTATTTCTTAGGTTGGTCTTTTGAGACAGTCTTGGTATAAAGCCCTGCTTGCCTGGTACTAATGGTACTAATAACATAGCCCTGACTGACCTTAAAGTCACAGCAACGATCCTGTCTCAACCTCCTGAGTGCTGAGAGTACAGGAATGTGCTGCCATCACTTTATTTTCTTTTGCCCGAGGTAGGCACAGAGCAGGACTGAGGTAAATTCCCAGTAGGATATGTTAGCCACAGGTAACACCTTTCTGCCCATTAGATAGGTATCTCTCACCTAGCCCTTGAGATAAGGGCACTTCCCTATTGTTCTGCCACCCATTAATTTCTCCTTTCCTTTTGTACACCTCTCTGGTGCATTTCTCTGCTCTTAATGAAAGCACTTACCCTGTGGCTTTGGGCCTGGTGCCCGCTTCAATGGTGAAGGACGTGGGCCAGGGGTTTCAGTGGGAGGGCCTGGATCTGAACGAAGCCGTTGGGGGCCTTCTGGATGAGGCTCAAGACTCTGGCCAGGGTCAAGGGACAAACTTTTAACTAGGATCCGGTTTCCCTGGTGCAGCCCTGTAGAAAGGGAGAAACTGACCATGAAGTGGCTGGTTTTACCCCAAGGGAGAATAGGAAGTAGCATATCTTAGCAGGTATCTAGTACTAGACTCCTCTGAGCCCTTTACTGGACACACTGTTTTGCCAGGAAGCCCTTCTTCCAGGCCTGAGACAGAGAACCAGGCCCAAGGTGGAGACTGGCTATTTTCATCAAGAAATAATACTTCTCTGTGATTAGCATACCGACTCCATGCATATCTGTAGATAATGGAGGACTTAAAACAAACTCAGGCATTTAACCGGGTAGAGAGTAGAAGTACTCCTGAAGTTTATGTACATGACTAGATCTCTTGTTTATATAGCCATTCTTCATTCTATTAATTTTTTTTGAGACAGGATCTCATTGTATAGCCCAGGCTGGATTCAAATACATAACAATCTTGCTTCTGCCTCACAAGTGCTGGAATTATAGACATAAACTACCATTCTTGTTTTCTTTGTTCCATTTCTTAATGCCCTGAGAATATCTGAACTTTCTTCTCTACAATTTTGTAGGGCTAAGTGTCTTTAAAATGATGAAACTGGGAACAAAGGAGTTAGCTATGTATGGAACACCTGCATAGCATTGCAAGGCCTGGGTTCCAGTTTCACTGCACGTATGCACGCACTCCAGCACACACGCACACAGGTATTCCATAAGCAAACATCTTGCTTCTTAAAATCTCAGGGTCTTATCAGTTTGTTTCATCATCCTCTATTTCAACACCCACCTCACCCCACCCAACCCCCAGCATCCAGAATGCAGGTACAAACATAGCTTGAAAGCAGCAAGTAACAAGTTCAGAAAGAAAGGAATCCTTTTCTCACTTTCTCCTTCATAGGACCCCTAAGTATACTTGTTAGGGGACCTAGAGGATATGATGATCACACTTACAAGAAAAGATTTAGGCCTGGGGAACAATGATGGACCCCCCCCCACACACACACACAATCCCCATGTCCCAAGTGAAAGAGTATAAGATTTGTGTGGTTGTGGCTGGGTAGGAGACTATGGGGGCTGCCTCAGAGATGATAGAGAAGTCAGGTAGGGCTAGAGATGAATGGGAAAGTCTTGGATGACAGAATGAAGAGCAGCTTGTTTTGTTTTTTGTTTTTTCCCTGTGGTGAAGGGGGCCATGAAAAGCACTGTGCAGTGAGGCAGGGAGAGAAACGTGTAATCAGGTGTGAGGACAAGGGAGTGAGCACTAGTCAAGAGCTCCTGGAACATCAGGCACAGTAGCACATGCCTATGAGCCCAGCACTTGGGAAGCTGAAGCAGAAGGATGGTGAGTTCAAAGCCAGCCTGGGCTACATACTGAAAACCCAACTGAAACCAAGCAAGCAAGCAAACAAGTTTCCACAGCTACAACCAGCACACAGTGGGAGATACACTGTGCCACAGCCCCCTGGCATCTCATCTCAAGCATTTTAGCCTGTGTCACAGTCCAGTCTCCTAAGTGGGTCCACTAAGTCATAATGGCACATGGAATTTCCAGTGCTTTACACAACTGCCAGGTCACACAGATTTAAACATCCAAACACATGTTCTCACCCTCCTGAAAGCCTGGGCACATACGATTTCACAGATTAGCAGCTACAATTCCATATATGAACACACAGCTTTATGGAATTAACAATAATAAGATCAAGCACAGTTGCAAAGACATATAACAAAGACACAATGGCAGTCCTATCATCTCACACACACACACAAAAAAACGCTTAACCACATGCTATCATATAACTTTATATAGCACTATATGTTACTCAAGCAGTTTCACCAAGTTACAAAGGTACTGTGCCATTTACATTACAGGATCATGGAGTTTCATATATATCATTAATGTACCTTTGAATACCTACATAGTTACAAACAAATATAATAGCCACATGGGATCCATTATACAAAGTCAGAAAACCGCACGCACCAGCCAAACAGCCTAACTAAGGTCATAAACCACTACATCCCCAGAAACATGGACACAAATCAGACACATTTCATAACTTACTAGGTTGCATTCTTGCAACAAACATGCCCATGGTATCTAAGGGTCTTAGCTCAGGGATATATACAAACATACACACAAAACACAGGACTTTGTCTCTTCCAGCTCTAAATAAAGTGACCCATGCTGTCTTTACACCCTGAGACATCCAGACCCTTCCTTACAAGGTCACACAAGCAGACAGAGTGGCAGGGGATTTTAGGTCACTTAGTGTTGGAGGGAACCCTGGGTTCTATCACAGCTTCCTTGAGCTCTTGACCTTAGCCCAGCCACAGGATGGCCAGGGAATCATGGAACCTTCGCAGCCTGAGGGAACATGTGCTCTAGATCCTGGTTCCAGTGGGTTTCTTCCACCTTGTACCTGGCTTTGGGGGAATTTTCTATCTGTGCCTTCCCACCTGAGCAGGCAGGGCCCAGCCTGTATAGAAAGAGTATTCTCCTCCTCACCTCTGGCCCAGTAGAGTGGCTTATCCTGCCCAGTTCAGCACATCTTGCTTGGCCCTGCCCTGTCCTCTCTCTGGGCATAGGGTTGAAGAAGACGAATCACCCACAGGGTGGCACAGGTGTAGACATGGTTGCAAAGAAATATGGCCAGATAAAGTGATGATGATGGTCAGAGAGCTAATGAACAAATCCAAACATACTGCCACATTGTGAGCTATATGACTGGTTTAATATGATTGGCCTGCTAATTGATTCAATAAAGAGCTGAATGGTTAACAACCAGGCAAGAAAGAATAGGCAGGGTTTCTGGGGAGAGAGAAGAAGGAGAGATGAATCTAGCATGTGGGAGATACCAGCAAGACTCAGAAGAAGTCTGGCATGCCATACTGAGGAAAGGTATGACAGAACATAGATTTTAAAATATGAGTTATTTAAGTTGTAACAGCTAGTTGGTGGAAAGTTTAAGCTAAAGGGCACGTTTTCATGATTAATAATAAGTCTCCATTCATTATTTGTGAGCTGGCAGCCCCCAAAAAAAGTCCAACTATATTGCTACACAGACTTTTATAGATATATATACACACCAGGGGCTCTCCATCTGATTCCTAGATCTTAACACCTCAAAGCAGGTGAGCTGGCCTGGGCAAGTCCTCCCCAGGCAGCCAGCAGCTGGGTGCTGTGGGGCTTCTCCCCTTATGTTTCCCTGCTGCTTCTCAGAGTGGGGTGGTCTATCATTCTCCATGTGAGCTGCACAGGCTGCCTCTCCATTCTGTGCCTCCTTGTAAGAAGTCCTAGAGAACAGACTGCTGGATGAAATGCAGACTCAGGAATACTCTGGAGTCCCAGGTGAGGGAGGCAGTGAATTTTGGTTCAATTTCTTGTGTAGAGATGAAGACAAAGAAAGACATGGTGACTAACCCAAGGTCACACAACAAGGTAATAGCTGACTTTAAGGACGACTGCATTTGGACTGGGTTCTTTTCCCAACCTTGCTCGCCAAGGTCACAGGGGGACATGAGAGGGCCCTAGTATTATAGAAAAGCAGTGTGGCTACTAAAAGGAATACCCCTAGCCCTGTCTACAGGACAGCAGATTATCAGTTCGTGAGTCTCAGTATGGCCAAGGTGAGGTCCCACTGAGGACAAAAAGACTTAAGATCCCTGTCTTCTACTTCTGTAGACTCCTCCTTCTCAGCTTCTCCTGTTTTTCACTCAGTGGTCACCTTTGTCCCAGGGCTTGCTCTTTCTTGGTGGCATCTTCTTACACAACCTACTGGCAGAACTTTCCATAACTTTCTACCCATGGGAAAATATAAGCAGCTTCACCAGATTGCTGTGGCCCTTGGTGGCCCTGCTCAACTCTCTGGCTTCCCCCAGTTTGGTTGAGTAAGCCAACTATTTCACAGCTCTACGCTGAGACTGCGAAAATCTCATTCCTGCCCTCAGGGGAGCTACTAAAGTAGGGCCCACTTCCTTTCTCAAAACCACAGTGCTTCCTACTTCCCCATCCATCCCACCCACTTAGAACCTAATTTGGTGTTCTGCAGACTATTTTTCTTATGGCCGATAATTTACAACACTCGCTAACACACATATACCTACATCCACAACCCCATTAAGGCTCTCTACCAGGGAGAGCTGCTCCTTCCACCTCTGGTTCTGCCAGAGTCTCCACTGTTTCTCACACACATAAAGTCATCATAAATCTCATAACACCCCATACCATATGCCAACTCTGCATAGCCATCTAAGACCCAAAGAGAATCACAGAGGCACCCCATGTATCCTTTCAGTGTGCAGTGTGCTCAGCACAACTTGAATCACACAATCACTACTGTGCTCCTGTATCTCCTAGAAATGACAGGAAGTACACCCAAGCATCCTCAGCTGCCCACATACTCCTAAGCTCAGCTGTGAAAGTGGGATATACATTCTCTTTCTTTACCTTTACCACCTCTAGGCCTTCAACTGGCTATAAGGGCAGTATTTTTTTTGGTTCCTGTGTGTGTGTGTGTGTGTGTGTGTGTGTGTGTGTGTGTGTGTGTGTGTTGTAATCTACACACACTAGGAAAGAGCTTTACCACTGAGCTCCAGCTCAAGAAATAGCAATACTGACTCTTACCCTTCAAGTATATTACTATACCTAAAAGTATAGTAATAAAAACAGCATGGTACTGGCATTGAGCACCCACATAAAAACCCACACTCCTACAAAGAGTCGAGTCCAACAATACATACTCAAGAAAAGACAGAATAGTCAAACTGGATAGATACATGTAAAAGAATGAAACTGGATCCTAATCTGCTGGCATGGATATGGGGAAGGGGGAATACTAGTTCACCGATGGTGGAAGAACAAACTGATGAGGCCAGTATGGAAATCATTGTGGAGGCCCCTCGAAAACCTAGAAATAGATCAACTATATGATCCAGCTATATCACTCTCAGACACATACCCAAAGGGTTCTATTCTATACCTTACTCTAGAGATACCTGCTCATCCATGCTCATTGCTGCTGTATAATAGCCAGGAAATGGAAGCAGCCTAGATGTCCATCAGCTGATGAATGAATAAAGAAAATGTAGTAGATTTACAATTCAGCTGTTAAGAAAAGTGAAATTCACAGGTAAATGATTGGAGCTAGAAAAGCATTATGAGATAACTCAAAGTCAAAAAGACAAACATTGAATGCTTTCTCTCACTTCTGAGTGTTAGCTTTGAATTTTCAGATATGTGTGTTTCATTTGGAATACCCATATTGGTCAGGAAGTTAGTAAGAGGCTATGGTAGGGGGGGCTTTCAATGAGAGACAGAACTTAGTGATATAAAAGGTTAAAGGGGAATAATGGAAGATGAAGGCTTAAATTAGGATTGGGGATGGGATGGCAGGGCATAGGAGGGAATAATTCAACATGACATTAAACTGATTCCCAAGTCCGTGTCAATGTACCCAGATTATTGCACCTATGAACCCTGATAGTGTGGGTCACTCTGTGACTTCAAGGATAGGCTGGTCTACATAGTGAGTTTCAGGACAGCAAGGGCTGTTACACAGGGAAACCCTGGTTTGAAAACAAAAGAACAAAAACAACGAGAAAAAAGAGCCAGAAGTAGTGATTAATCATAAGAAAACATTGTTTGCCTGTACACAGAAGGAAAGATATACATATGAACTCAACAACATGCATAAGACCTGCACAAGGTCAAGTCAGATAAAATCCCATCATGGAGAGGGAAGGTGGGCACAAAGGCCCAAGTCCCATCCCATAGCTATTGGCAATTTGATAGCTGCTGGGAAAGGGAGAATCCGTTTTCTTTTATTAGAGTGTAGTCACACAGATCAACCATACTGCAGTGGAAGGCCACATATCCAGAACAAATTGGACTTGATGGGGTTAACCAAAAAGGACCGAGAGCAGGGTGAGTGTGGAAGGGGGGGTTGCTCTGGGAGGAGCCAGGGGAGAGGGGTGAGTATAATCAAAACACACTGTATGAAATCTGTAAAGAACAGGAAAAAATAGCAAAATATTCCAAATATTGGTTAGGGTTTCGGCATGTGCCTGTTTGGCAGGTGCCCTTAGGACATGTTTCTGGCTTTATATGGCAGAGCAGGTTAGCTTCTAGCTGAATTCGAGGACAAAGACTCCTCCTCTGGCCCATTCTCCCTGGAACCTGACCCTGCCTCTCCCGCATCTCTTTCTGGAAAGTTCAGCTGCCAGCTCTCCCTCCTTCCCTGGCCAGCAGCATCCTGTCTCCTTTCTCCCAGCTGTAGCCTTGGCTTAATCTCAAGACAACTATTAGAGCTGCAGACTGGGCCTTGGCTGTTAACTCTCTGATAACCTGGGACAAATAGCTCCACGGCTCTGGATTCACTTTCCCATATGCAAACTGGGGACAGTATGTGTGTGTGTTGCTCATTGTGAGAAACTGGTGAGAACTAAGAAGAGCAATAGATAAGCCCTGCAGTTGGGTCTCCTCAAAGATGATGCAAATCCTCTTTATAGCTCCACAAATTTTGTCTTTCCCAGCTAAGAGGTGCTGCTTGGAGACAGCTGGAATTTCTGAGGTTGGAGCTGGCTAGTGAAACAGAACAGAGGGAGTGGAGAAAAAGAACAACAGCAAAAAGGAAAGCACTCTTTGGGAAACCAGGCCTTTGTGAGAAGGAAGAGACTCTCAGCTTGAGAGAAAAGGGGAGGCTGAAGGCACAGCTGCTCCAACTCTTCCCACAGGCCTCTTGAACACGAATGGGCTTCAGCTCCACTGTCTCAGTCTACTGTCAGAGGAACACTGCAAGCAGACCTTGCTTTGCCTAGCAGATGTTCCCTTGAAAAAAGGCTCTGTGAAATCTGAAATGTGTTCTTTACAGGAAACCCAAGGGGAGCCCAGCAGTTCCTTCTCACAAAGTCTATTTGTCTCCTGACTATAAGGGTCCTATAAAAAACTAGGGTCATTTCAGGAGTGTAAAGATACTTTCAGAAAGTGGGAAACATCTGGCAAGCAAGGAGCTTCCTAAGGACTGCACCCTCCTGCAAAACAGGTTCCTGTAAAAGGTCTCTTTGATTTTTAGTTTTGGTTTGTTTTTATGAGACAGGTCTCATTAATATAGCTCAGGCTGGTTTAGAACTTACTTGGTAGCCTAGGTTGACCTCAAACTCACAGTAATTCCCCTGCTTCAGGCTCCCAAACACTGGGTTTAGAATTGTATACTGCTGCCCTCTTTCAACTTTTTGTTTGCTTTTTGAAACAGGATCTCATATAGCCCAGACTGGCCTCAAACTTAAGTGAGAACAAACTTGAACTCCTGATCTTTCTGCTTCCACCTCCTTGTTTTTGTTGTTTTTAAAGTTCCTCTGTAAAAGGAAGAATTTTGGTACAATAGATTTCTTCAAATTGAGGGATTTTTCTAAGGGAGGAGAGTTCTACAGAAACCCATTATAAAGCCGGTCAGTAAGTGAAAATTGACAAAGGAGAATACTTGTCCATGAAACAGAGGAACTTTTTTTCTTGTAAAGGGAAGGGCCTTTCTATAAAGTGTGCATTCTTGTGTGATATGAGGAGCTTTCTGTAGAATAAGACAGGATAGAGGAACAGGGAACAGTGATAAGGAATAAGAAATAGACTAGGTAAACTATAGAGCACATGCCCTCCATTCTCACAGCAATAGTGCCCTGTATTTTAGAGCCTCCAATATTTCAAGAGTTTTATGTGGAATCCCCTAATTTTAAGAGTAATCAGGCTGCCAGGCTGTGGTAGCGCACACCTTTAATCCCAGCACTGGGGAGGCAGAAGCAGGTGGATCTCTGTGAATTCAAGGTCAGCCTGGTCTACAGAATGAATTCTAGGACAGCCAGAGCTGTTACACAGAAAACCTGTCTTGAAAAACCAAAAAAGTGAGCAGGCCAATTGAAAAAAGATTGAAAGGCAAACTTGTGGGTTCTCATGTTAAGTAGTTATTTAGGTCTCTTATACCTTCGCTGTTTACCTTTCTAATTTGTTAATCTTTTATTATTATTATTATTATTATTATTATTATTATTATTATTATTGAGGAGGTCAGAGGACAACTCTGTGAAGTTAGTTCTCTCCTTCCACCCACCTTTACATGGGTTCTGGGGATTGAACTCAGGTCAATAGGCTATCAAGGCAAGTGTCCTTACCCACTAAAACACCTTGCCAGCCCTGCTGTTTATGCTATACTGATATGCTCTGGCCCTTGGGTAGCAGCCTTGGAGGCCCCTTGTCCCACCACTTGAAAAAGCCAAGCCTCTTCTGGACCTAGAATGCCAAGGAAGTTATTTCATATAATATTTGTCAGGCAGTCCCTGAATTGAAATCTGTCTTTGAGGAATGAAGAATATATAAAATTCTCTAGAATTTAAACTGTCGTTTTTTTGGTTTTTTTTTTTGTTTTTTTTTTTTTTTTTTTTTTTTTCAAAGACAGGGACTCTAGCCTAGACTGATCTCAAAATCCTTATGTAGTCCAGAATGACCTTGAATTTAGGATCTCTCTGTCTCTATCTACATAGTACATGTCTGACCTTGCAGCAGGGCCCTCTTCCTCAGCCTCCTCAGCCTTCTCCTCCTGTTCCTCTCCTCACAAGGTCTCACTTTGTAGCCTAGGCTAGCCTGGAACTCACTATGTAGTCCAGGCTGGGGCTGAAATCATACTGACCCTCTTGTATCCACCTCCAGAGTTCTAGGACTGCAGATATGCACCAGTGTTTGTGGTTTATGCGGTGTTGGGGGGGGACCCATCACAGAGCTTTGTGCCTGCTAATCAAGTACACTAAGCAAACACGGTACCAATGGAGCTACATCCTCCACACTAAGCTGTTACTTTTTAATAGATTATATGAGGTATGGAAATCCAAACTGCTTATTGAACACTTATTCTAGGTCAGGCAATGTGGCAACACTTACCTGTGGCATGCTCCTAATGACTCTATGAGGTGTTAATTCCATTTTGTACATAAGAAACAGGTACAGCCAGGTGTGGTGGTGGCACATGCCTTTAATCCCAGCACTCAAGAGAGGCAGAGGCAGGTGGATCTCTGAGAGTTGAAGGCCAGTTTGGTCTATATGAAGAGTTCTAGGGTAGCCAAGGCTACACAGTGAGAAAGTGTCAACATGAAAAAAAAATAATAATAATAACAGAAAAGGAAAGGGAAGGAGGAAAGGAAGGAGGGAGGGAGGAAAGGAAGGAAAGAAATGAAAGGGAGGCATAAAACAGCGAAATAGCTGACTTGAGGCTACACAGCTAGAATAACTGAGCTACAGCTGGATCCTACATGTGTTTGGGTGTAGTTGCAGAGCACATTTCGTGTGAATTTACTAAGTCGGGGAAGAAATCATAAGTGGAAAGAAGACAACTTTCTACAGGAGGTGATTTTACGTTGAGCTGTCCCAAATATGGTGTGTTTTTATTTCATACATAAATGGTCTCAGGATGGTCCTACAGACAAGAGAAGAAAAATGAACAAAAGTATAGATACCTGGAAAGGTGTGTAAAGGACACAGTGTGTTGAGTTTGCAAGAAGGTTCTAGAATAGGAAGAACTGGCAGGAAATGACAAAAGATGCAGGTAGGCACCCCTATCTGCCACCATTCTTAGGACACTGACTTAAGGGGACATAATGACAGAAACAGAAACAGATAAAACAGCCAGACCCACACAGAGAAGCAGCTAGACACTTCCAGGGCTAAGACTGAGCCAAACGACATAACCATACAACACACAGTGATGCAAAGACAAATATGCATATAAGCATCCAGAAAGAACGTGTGGACAAAGACTACAGGCACTCAAGCATACACACACGCCTGCACATATGCCTACACACACACACACACACACACACACACACACACACACACACACACACACACGCAGAGAGAGAGAAAGAGAGAGGAGAGAGACCACTGCTGCTGAAGAGCACAAGTGGCCCGTCCCTTTTCTATCTGCTTGATTGCTATGAAGGCCTGGCCACCTCCTCTGGTCTTCCCTGGACCAGAGGCCAGAAAGGGACAGAGGGTGGTAGCTCCACCCCTGGGAGGAGTTGGAGACTTCAGAGGACAGGAAGGGAAGGGAGTGGAGCTGCAGCTGGGAGCACTGGGGACAGTAATTACCCAGTGCTAGGGCTGCCACGCTGGCTAGAATTACCCTCCCAATGAGGACAAAGGCACTGGAGGGATGCTCCCTCTGACCTCCGTCTTGACCCCTGGGTTGTCCCCCTAAAACCAATGCACCGACCCTCCCACCCACTAAGAGCCTGGTCAAATCTGAGAATTGCATATACAGAGGAATTATGAGAGAAAAGGCCTTTTATAGAAAGCTGGACATGGGGGTAAATAGCTTTAATCCTAGCACCTGGGAGACAAGAGGCAGAAGGACCAAGGGTTCAAAGCCAGCCCCACTACATAGTTAAGTTTAAGGCCAGCTTGGACTACAAAAACAAACAAACCTTAATAAAGATTCTTCGAGAAAAACAAGGAAGCAGAAAGCAGGAAACCTTCAGAAACTCAGACAGATATAAGAGGAGAGACAGAAAATGCGACAAGTCAGAATAGAGAGGCTCATAGGGTGGTCTGCATGGGGCATGGAAGTCACTGAGGGAGGAAGGCAAAATGGCAGGCCAAGGCCACCTGTTGAACACGCTACAATGGGCTTTGCCTATGGCGTTCAATCCTTACAATAGCCCTAAGAGGTGGGAGTTACAAGGCATTTTATAGTTAATGGAAACTAATCCACAGAGAAGCAAGATCACATGAAACTTTCCAAGGTGGCAGCCATGGGTCTGGGAGGGGGCCTCTCCCCATCACTGCAGGAGGAATTCTCCAGAGAAGGAAAGTCCCAGAGACTGGGAAACTCAACCTAAAAGACATGCCAGGCACAGTAAAAAAGACTTCCACCTTCCCTACCTCCCTCCCCTGCTGTCCTGCAGTGTGAGAGGGGCTGCACCTACACCTGGAATGTATTAGGTAGGGAGGCCCAGACTAGGGGAGCCAGGAAGAAGCTGGAGGGGGAGCAGAGAAGGTGAAGGCAAAGCAAAGGAGGCCGCGTGGGCGGCTGCAGCAGCAGCGCTGGACTTATGGGCTAGCGGAAGGGCTTCTATGCCAGCTGCAGCTCCCAGGGGCCAGCTCTGCCAGTCCCGCCTTTCCCACTTTCCAGAGCAGTCTTTTGCTCAGCGACTTAACCCTTTCCCTTTCAGGGCCACTATGAAGCATAACACAGGAAGTGAAGCAGACAACTGAAAGGGAAAAGGCAGAATAGCCCACTGAGCTCTGGCAGCTCTGGTCACACACCTGTGACCTCACCATCCTGTCGGTACTTTGGGGCCCAGGAAGATACAGCTGTTGCCTATTGTGTGCTGTGTTCTAGATGTCTTACACTGGGGCGTCTAAGACTCCGTGTATCCTAAAAATAACAAACATCCCTACCCCTGCCAACAGTTAGCCCCTCCTCTTGCCTTACCCACTCCAGGAACAGCAAGCACCTCCATTGACCCAGGCTGTCCAAGTCACAGACTGGCCTTTCTCCACCATTCCTCTCCACTTTAACTCACACAACCAACCAACTCACAAGTCCTGCAGACAGGACCCTTTAGTAGCCCTAGAATCCATACAAGGTTCACTTCCAGCCTTGAACTGACTCCCTCCCTCCTGAGGGCCCTCTCCAAGGCACTCTCCATAGTCCAGCCAGGCTTATTCTAGCCTTGGGGTGAACTCTCAGCTCCAGAGGATAAGAACAAGAAAGCCCTAAGCTCATGTACACTGCCCCACACCCATCCTTGAGCCACAATGGCCTCTTGTCTATTCCTCGAAAGTGCTTTCTTCCGCCTGGGGCTTTGGCACATGTCTTTCCTGCAGCCTTAACTCTTTTTCCACATATCCTCACCTCTGAACATCTATTTATCCTTCAGGTTTGAAAATTAATGTCTAATCTGCCTCCACTTCATGTGTCCCTGCAACATCTGGGCTAGCAATGACTTGCAGTGTATCTTTCCTGCTAGCAATGAGTGCCATGAGGATAGGGACATAGCTCAGTACATATCACAAAGCTGAGCACACTTGTAGGCACACAATAGACATGTTAAGGAAACAACGTATTTATGCTTGTCATATTATATCCCAGGCAAATGGGATAAGCAATATTAGAAATGGGGAGACTAAAGCCCTGAGATGGGAAGTGAGGCCTGGGAGTACAATGAACTAATGGCCGATCCAGGAGTGCTGAGGTTCATTCAGTGGATGCCCTATATAACCGTGACTCTCACTGTTCTGGAGGTATAACATGCCTTCCAGGTTCAAGGAACTGGACACTAGAGCCCTGCAGGGCTGGATTTGTGGCTCCAAGGGTGTCTGTTCTCTCTGCATTAAGGAACTTAAATCCAAGTGGCTAGCCAATGACAGTCTATACTTCCTGCCCTCATTCCAGACAGGTCCTAGCCCCACCCAGCCAGTGTCTGGCCAGCACCACATCTGCCTAAGGCATTTAGCTAACTGGCTACAGAAAGCCACTGCTTATGTCTGTGTAGGGTACTGTTAGCTGTCACTCATACTAGAGGGGGATGGGAGTCCTAGCTGGGCCCTACTTGGATAGGACATATGAAAGAGCTGGAGTGGGGTGCCATGTAGCTACATTTGAAACCTTCAATTCCTTTAATCTGGGCAAAGCCCCTTTGCCCACCTATCTAGACTTGACATTTTGTTGTTCTACTGAAAAGCTCCAGCTGACTAGGAACTGAATCTAAGCTGTTTCCCAAACCTACCCGGCTCTCCAAAAATCCTGCAAAACCTCACCACCTAGCTCACCACTGTTCCTAGACTGAGACCCCTCCAGGAAACCAAACCAAACCAAACCTCCTGAGGCCTCTCAGATGCCATCACCATGGAAAACAAGGAAGAAGATACACAAATATTTTTTCTGGTAACATTTGATTTACCTTTCAGGAGTTCTTTGCAAAAGCCAGCTATCATCAATATGTGTGAGGTAGGCCTCAGCTCCTTGCAAATGTTTTTAAAGCTGCCACACACACACAGAGACTTAACAGAATGTGGCTTACTGACTTCAGCACATGTCTTCAAGGATGCAACAAATCCTCAGAACTGCACATACCCTGCATAAGAGCCACCTTGTGGTCTATGGTATATGTTGGTGGTGAACACTTCTAAACATCTCTCACACAGAAATCTTTCTGGAGATTTATAATCGTAAACCCAAATGTCTGCTAACTATCACTACCTTGCTATCCTCCTAGGCCTCAAACACAACTCATCACCTTCCCCTAAATGACTCTTCCATTATCATCCACAAGGTCACTATAGCTAGTTTCAGAAAACTATCCAAAACCATCCAGGATTTTTCCACCTACCTTGGCCTCTAGAGCCATTCATTACCTTACCAAGGCTTGTCCATGCTGGCACGTAATTGTTCTAATCCATCTGCTACAACTTTAACCTAAGCTGCCATTACCTTTCACAAAATGTATCTAACACCCACAAGTTCAGTCCCTCCATTCACTTTTCACTTCCACTTTTTTTGTTGTTGTTTAGTTTTGGGGTGTTTGTTTGTTTTGTTTTGTTTTGAGGCAGGGTTTCTCTGTATAGCCCTGGTTGTCCTGGAACTGGACGTGTGAAACAGGCTAGCCTCAAACTCACAGACCCAGAATTCTGGGACTAAAGGCATGTGCCACCACTGCCTGGCTTAATTCTTCACGAATTTACATGTCATCCTCGTACAGGGGCCATGCTAATCTTCTCTGTATCATTCCAGTTTTAGTATGTGTGCTGCAGAAGCAAGCACATCCTTCAACTCTTTAATCCCTTTCATCCATTTTCCATCATCCATTTTCCATGTGCACCTATGAAAGCTTTAAAACACTAGCACCTGAGCACATCACTTCCCTGTGAATACACCCCTGATGGATCCTTCTTGCCTTCAGAACAGTCCCTTGGTTAGCCTTATTCCTCTACTCTCTCCCAGTACCTGGCCCTAATCAGTATCTGTTTGCATGTCTTTGCTGAGACCAGACCTAGCTGAACTAACCTCATGTTTTCTAGGTCTATGAGCCTTAGTAGATTTACTTATAAGTCCTTTCCCTTGGGAAAGGATGGGGCCTTGAATTTGGCACTGCTAATATTGCATTTCCCATGCCTAGAGTTCCAGAATTGTAACTGTCTTCCAACTTAAAATAGTCAAATGACAGCCAACACAAAAACGGGAAAATGTAAACTGAGGCACCCAGTGTTTGTGTGTATGGGGGCAAGGGATTAACTCACTTTCTTACAGCCCATGCTTCCCTTCTAAGTCTGGAGTGAGTTGAGGGACATTCGTATATGACTCTGGGAAGAAGACTTTAGAGACAATGCTCACTCATATAGAACCATGGCTGAATCACTACCTCTCTGGGTCTCCATTGACTCAACTGCAAAAATGAGCTGGCTTCTACCCTAGGCTATACACTGAAATCACCTGGGAATCTTCTGTTGCTGTTGTTGAGACAGGATCTCACTATGCAGTCCTGGCTGTCCTGTAACCTAAAGATCCTCCTGCCTCTGCCCAGGATTAAAGGTGCACACCACTACACCTGTCCCTTGTCTGGGAATCTTTTTGAAACCAGATTCCTGGGTTCTAACTCCAAGACTCTGGAGCTCTGAGTTGGAGTCTGAGAAGGAAATTTTTTTTAAGGTCAATGAAGGATTTTAATGCTTACTGAAGGTAAGAAACCCAGAACCGGCCAGTGTCTAGGGACTTTTGCAACACTTAACTCTTCGAGTCTCTAAAGTTGTAACCAAGTAAGAACAAATCCGCCCCTACTGCTACTTTCATTGGCTGTTCTTACTCCCCACAAAACAGCTGATCCTGGCACGGGGAGACAGAGGCAGGCAGATCTCTCTAAGTTCGAAGCCAGTCTTGTCTACAGAGTGAATTCTAGGACAGCCAGGACTATTACACAGAGAAACCAAACCCTGTCTCGAAAAACAAAAAATCAAACCAAATACAACAGAAACAATCAAACAAACAAACAAACAAACAAAAAAACAGCTCTAACATCATGTCCTATTCTTTTGGCTGAGTCAAGCCCCAAAATCTCTCCAACCCTCACCATGTGCGAAGACATTCTAGGCCTCAGCCTTGAGGATTGCAAGAGGTCTCCCAAACCCCTATATATATAAACCCTCACTTGGAAGCCCTCCACTAACGCTCTCCATGCCATCTCCAGTATCTCACTGGGTTACCCAAGTGACCCAAGGGCTTTATCAGCCTAGAAAATGAGCATAACAGTCTCCACAAGGAACTAGACAGAATAACAAAAAAAAGAAAAAAAGAAAAAAGAAAAAAGAAAAAAAGAAAAGAAAAAAGAAAAAGGCCCGGAGGTAATTCAGAGCTCTTCACATGGATAAAACATAATTATTATTTTCACACCACCCACCCCCTGCTGCACTGGGATTATGCCACTGGGACCAAAGGCTTGTGATTCAATAAAAGCCTCAAGAGTCTGAAGGAGGAAGTTAGCAGGCACATGAGTATCTTAACATGTGGTCTAAAATGTCTCTACCTATGTTAACTGAAATTCAGGTCTCTGTCTCTCTGTGTCTCTCTGTCCCTCCTTCCTGCTTTCCCTCTCATATACACACACTCTAACCACCAATCCTGTCCATTTTGAGACAATTATAGGCAAGTCCTATAGAGAGGGAAGCAAGTCACTTGTGCCAAGCCCAGGGCTGGCTATGCAGTGGGGGGGGGGGGCGGGCCTCTCACAACCCATGCTACTGTGAATCACAGGGCCCAGTGCCTGCCTTGTCAGGACTTGAGAAATTCCTCTGCCTCTTCTTCAGAAGGGTTTCTCTCTCCATACTTTATTCTTTAAGTCCCCAGTGGCTGAGGGCTTTGCAAACAGGAATCTTACAGATTCCTAGATATCATTCTCTAGATGAGGAGAACTGGAACCATTCATCCAGGGTCACACAGTAAGGAATGGCTGGATGGTAGACTGGCTCTCCCTGACATCCTTTTCATTCCTAATCTTTCCTTTTTATTAAAATAAAAAACTCCCACTGGACAGTGGTGACCAATCTCTAGTGCTCAGAAGGCAGAGGCAGGCAGATCTCTGTGAGTTCAAGGCCAACCTGGGCTACAGAGCTAGTTTCAGGCCAGCCAGGGCTACATTGAGAAACTCGGTTTCGAAAAACCAAAAAAAAAAAAAAAGTGTAAAAAAAATTAAGACACCCATCATGCTATTATAGAAGCAAGGACTTAACTGGGGGAAAGGACCCTGAAAATACTATTGATTTGGGGAGAAGAGAATGGTTTGGGAAAGGTACTGTGCTTTGGAATTTGGAAGAACTGGTGGAGTGGAAAAGCAAGCTCAGTATCAACCCTATGTTGACTAGAGAGGGCAGAGACCAAGGGTCAAGACCTTCCTAGCTACTGACTCCCAGACAAAGAGTATTTGCTGGGTGGGAACTCAGTGTCCTCTTAGGCAATAGTTACAGAGGGCCTACTGTGTGTTCCCTTACCATCTATTCAGACATTTGTTGAACAAGAATGTATTGAATACCTGCCACGTTCTAGGCAGTACACTGGTTCCTTAGGTATACAATACTGAACAAAACAGATACAAACCCCTTGCCCTCAAGGAGCACATATCCTAGCAGCTTCAGAGCAGCAATAACCAAGCAGACACATACAACAGGGTACTTTCAGACTGTATTAAGTGAAAGAACAGACACACACTGGCAGCTGTGATGGAGACTCACAAGAGGCCATGCTTAAAAGTGGTCAGGGAAGGTCTCTCAGAGGGGACATTTGAGCTGAGACCAGAAAGATGAGGAGCAAGCCAGGTGGAAGGCTGAGTGAAGGGCTAGCAGGCAGAAGGCAAAGCAAATGCAAAGGCTCTATAGTGGGAGAGTTGTGGGTGTCTGGGGAATCTGCAGAGAAGAGCTAAAATAAAATAAGTATGTCTGATTAGCCCCCCTCTACGCAGCATGTGTCCAGGGGAGTTTGGAAAGCCAGCAGAAGCAATGAGCAGGGCAGGGCATTAAAGGGTGTCAGCTGGTTATCTCCAGTTCACAAGGGGGGGGAGATGCCTAAAATCTCCCAGAGGTTCTATAACTATCCAAAGAATAGACAGCAGTGAGAGGTGCATCCCACCCACGTTTTATGTATGCTTCACTAACTGTTACTGTTACCGAGCCATAGTACTAGAGACCTGTGGAAGCTGAGATAGGAACCCTGAAAGCACCTAGATGCTTGCTCACCACCTCCTTCAGTCCCAATGAAGGCAGGGCAGATATCTACTGCTTTTCCTTCAAAGCTCCTGGACTAAGGCCCACTTGAGAATATCCTAGAGGCTCTGCTATGCTGCTCAGATACTCAGGCTATGAAAAGGCCCATCCAGGTCTGTGGCCCGTCTGACCTAGAGTTGTCCCACCACTGCAAACCCAAGCAACGACCATCCTGATTATCTTTCCAAACAATCTGCTGGCCCTGCAGCTCTCCCTTCTGACCTTTCTGCTGTCTTCCTACCTACCAGCCCCTTGAGCCCTTTCCTTCAGGCTCATCTCCACCTTTCTCTCTCATCAGTACCTCTTACTTCTCCCTTCCCTTGTACTCTGGCCACAAACACCTAGCAAAAGCACCACCTAGGATAAGTCCACCATTTCTATCCCTTTTTCTCACACTTCAGGGCTACTGAATAGTATGGGGGGGGGGGAAATCACATAAGTAGAAAGCTTAGCATTATCTCCAGCTTCAGTTCGGGGGAGCAGAAAGACCACAGATTTTGGACTCTGCTCTGACTTTGAATCCAGGCTCCATAATGACAGTGTGACCTTGGACAAGTTACTTGTCAGAGCCTTGGTCTGTACCCCTCAAAATGTGGTTGATGATATTCACTTCAGATGGCTCCTGAAGCTGAAACAAGAACCCTTGTAAAAGTACCCAGTTCAGTGCCATGCACAAATGTAGACACTTAGCTAAGGGGAGTCTTCTTTTCTCCTATTCCCCCAACCTCATCCCCATTGCTGCCTTGAAATCCTGCCCCCTTTTCTTGGGAGTGCTTCCTCTCCTGTAAGCCTCAGCAGTTAGAAGAGAAAGGACTCTTATGGATTGAGGGCGCAAGGGACAGAGAAGAGCAAGGAGCAAAGACAGAAAGAACTGGACGGAAGGCTGCGGGAAAGGGGGGGTGTATAGGTTTTGAGGGGGCTTAAGGGGTTAGGGTGAGCATGTCGGCCACAAGTCCTAGAACAAGAACCGGTTCCCAGTACCAGGCCCGTGGCCCAGGTTCCCATGCTGTCTGGATCACTCACCAGGCCGAGGCTGCGAACCCTCCAGGTGGTAGGAGAAGCGCAGGGCCCGGTGGTGCTGTGGACTAGGGCCGCAGGGCAAGACCCGGGAGCTTGGAGGAGCTCCCAGGCTGGCGTCCGAGGGTCCCACAAACTGAGGATCCAAAGGGCCTCCAAGAGCCGAGCCTGAGCCCCTGCGCACCGGCAGTCCGGGTTCCAAGGCTCCAGGGTCCGAGTCGGCACAGGCCAGTGGAGCGGCGCCAGGGGTATTCGCCGCCAAGCGTTCGGGATCCGAAGGCCCAGGGCCCCCCGGGACTCGGTGGCCATGCATGGTCCGGGCCTGGGCGCGGGGCCCGGGCTCCCCGCTTGGCTCCAGTTCCTGGGGCGGAGGCGCGGGCGGAGAAGGCCCGGCGCCCGGCGGAGCAGCGGCCTCAGGCTCGGGGGGCGGGGCTGCGGGCTCAGCCCCACTGCGGAGACTCGAGCCCCCGACCCGGGCTCCGGCCAGCAGCCGTGGCGGCAGCAGCAGTAGCCGCGGCCACCGCCGTTGCTGCGCCAGGCATCGCCGGCCCTGGCCCCAAGCGGGGAGTGGGCTCGGCGGGGCCGGGGGCCCGCTGGGGAGCGCTGTCTATGCGGCTGGGCGAGGGTCGGGGGGCTGCGCTAGGCGCGGGCTCTCCCGATGGACAGCCAGTCACTTCCGTGGCCGTGGGCGAGCGGCCAGCCGGATCCCAGCGCGGGGGGTCTCTCCTTTCTCCCGGAATGAGAATCGACCTGGGTTCTCTGGGCTGGTCGGGAAGGGTTCTTCCTCCCGCCGCAGCGGAGGCTGGGGGCGGAGGAGAGGGGAGGGGAGAGAGGAGAGGAAGGAGGGAAGAGAGGACGGCCGTGGCCAGGAGGCGCGCGTGTGCGCCGCGCTCTCCGGCTGGCTGCGAGGCTTGCCTTCGGGCAGTCCTCCAGGACGATGCTCCAGCGGTGCGGACAGAGGAATGGACCGGATCGGGCTTCTCCGCCTTCGGCCTGGGTCTCCACCGCGGCGGGCGGGAAGAGTCCTGGGAACTGGGGGGGATGGGGAGGCGCGAGCCGTTGCTGAGACTGCCGCAGCCACCGCGGCGCTGGGACCCAGTTACTAGAGTCCCGCCCCCTCGTCAGGATTTGAGCTTGGCCACGCCCCCTCGCTAGGGCCAGTTTCACCTCTAGCAGGAGCTTAAGGCCCTCCTTCTGCTGGCCCTGAACTTCCCTTCAGCTTTCTTTCCCATCTTTCCCTGGTCCCACATATGCAAGTCTCCAAGCTCAGTTTCCAAAATCTACCCTTCCATCGCATCTCATGTCTTCTTCCGCTCTCCCGTCACTCTCCTTCCCAGACGCCTTTCCACGTATTTCAGAGTTAAGCTAGGCTTGGCTCTTAGTGATCATTTGCTATTCTTCATTTCCTTGGACCAGATCTCATGGTCCTTTACTTTCCCACTCTTTCAGCCTTAGTTCCTTGTTTTGTCCGTTACCGACTGGCAACAACCCAATCCTGAGTCCGTCCAACTGTTTGCCTTTCCTCCCCAATACTTGTGCCCAGACAGCTGAACACTACTGGATAATACTACAATTTTCTAGATTTGTATCATGATAAACCTTCATTTCCCAACTTCTACAAGTCCCTCAGAACTGACCCATCGTCCTACTAGTAGTCAACTTTCTCTTCCATTTCCCCACCATTCCCTAGTTAAGTCTCACCTACAGTGGCCATTTCAAATCTAGTCTCCCCAGCATCTTAAATTTGCCCCCAGTACTTAACAAATAGACCTACCTCTGACTACATGGAGTAAACAGAAGACACCAGAGAAGAGGTTTTGTCTTGCATTCTTGCCACCAAACCTCTGAATTTGTCCTGCGTTCCTTCTCGACTTTAAATACACCTCAGGTATCTTTCATCTAAAAAACAATCACCAAAAATTCTCTCCTTTTTTTTTCACAAATGACTCAGGACTTGCTCACACTCAGCTGCCTCATTTCCTACCTCCCACTTATCTTTAACCCTGTTCCAACTCACCTCCACTACTAACCCCAAACTGCTTTCTTATCAAGGTCTGCCATAGTTTATATGTCACTAAATCCAAAAGTATCTTTTCAGAGGTCATCCTTCTTGGCTTTTGGGTAGCATTTGGGTAGCACTAGTGACCACTTCTTCCTCCTGAAATTTCTTCCCTATGACATAACACAATGTTTATTTTTGCCCTTTCTTCCTTTTCAGGTTCTTCCTTGTCTCTTGGGATCATTGGCCTGAGCTCTCTTGTCTTCACTTGTACTCTCTGGTCTTTCTCTCAGTGTCTCATTTACTTCCACGGCTTTGGTTATCAGTTCTTTGCTGAGAATTCTAAAATAATTCAAATCCAGACATTTCTCCTAGCCCAGACACTGAGCCCATTATTGCTTGAATATCCTAGAGAAACATAAAATCTCAGTTCTTCACCAACTTAAGCTATCCTCCTCTCAATGCACTTGTGTTTTTGTAGCTATCTTGAGTGAAGGATCTAGGTCAAAGTAGAAACCTGGCTCTTTTCTGTCTCTTCTATACCCCCCATGCAATGACCAAGTCCTGTCATTTACAGTCCTGTCTATTTATACAGTCTCTTGATTCCCATTGTCACTGCCCTGGTTTAGGCAGTGTATTACCTTCTGTATTACTAATCTGTATTACCGTCACAGTTTCCCTGTTTCACTCTTGTTCTCTGGAATCTATTCTTAATTATTTTTTCATCTTTGGGCATCAAACCAAGGGTCTCATGCAAGCTAGGCGAAATGCACTCACTTGTAAGGCAAGTGAGTCCTGGAATCTACTCTCTATATTGTATGCAGTCTGTATTTTTTTTCTAGATTTATTTATTCATGTATTTTATGGATATAAATGCTCTATTTGTATGTATGCCTGCATGGCAGAAGAGAGCACCAGATTTCATTACAAATGGTTGTGAGCCACCAAGTGGGTGCTTGGATTTGAACTCAGGAGCTCTGGAAGAGCAGCCAGTGCTCTTAACTGCTGAGTCATCTCTTCAGCAGAGACCTCCCCCACACACACACACACACACAACTTTTTGTAGCCCAGATAGGCCTTGAACTTGTGATTCTTCTGAAGCTGCTTCCTGGGTGTTGAGTTAAAGACATGTGCCACTACACCTGGCCAGTCTATATTTTTTGATATATCTTTCCAGTTGCCATGGCTTCAAAAGAAAATTTACCTTTCTTAACATGGAAGGTTTAGCAGGGCTCTTTATGAGCTGGCTCTCTATCAGCTTTTCAAAACCCCAATGGTTGAGTCAAAGTTGAAAAATTCTAAGACTGTTGCTTGGTCTATTGAGCCTCTGGAGGTTTTTTGCTTTGTTTTATTTTGTTTTTCCTTTTAAAAAATTATTTGACAATTCCATACATGTATATAACCTCTGAAGGTCTTTGGTTGTTTTGTTTTGCTTCTTTGGCTTTTGGAGACAGAGCCTCACTCACTCTGCAGGCCAGGTTGACCTTGGACTTGCATCAATCCTCTTGCTCCAGGCTCCTGAGTGTTGGAATTACAGCTGAGATTTTGCACGTTTTGTTGCCTTTGCATGAACCTCTCTTCACTTTTCCCTAATTCCATTTCATTTATCTAAGTTTCAGCTGACTCCATGAATGTCTTTTGAGCATGTAGACTAGGCTCCATGTGAGGCAATAGCTATGCAGCAATAAGAATCACAAACCAGATAGTGTTGAACAAACTCCACCCTCACAATGAACAGTCCAGCACTTAAGAGGACATGACATGAATGAACATAAGATTACAACACATAAACATGCACAATTATAAACTACAAAAGGCTGTGAATGAGAACAGAGTGACAGGAAAAGAATTTGGAGATTGGTGTTTAGTTTTAGGGGTCTGACAAAGCTTGAAATTGAAGGTAAGACTGAAAGAATGGGAATCAACAATTGAAAAAAGGAGATGAAAATGTCCCCTGAGAAGGGTTCAGTGAGTAAAAAGAACCTGTGGAGAACTGGCACTCACTGATTCAACCAACCTCAAGTCAAAAAGACTTGTAAAGAGGCTGGGTATGGTAGCACATGACTTTAATCCTAGTCCTTGGGAGTCAGAGGCTAGCAAGTTCCAGCCATAGCTACACAGGGAAACCCTGTATCAAAAAGAGCAATAAAGTAAGGCAATGGTGGTGCATACCTTTAATCCCAGCACTCAGGAGGCAGAGGCTGGCTGATCTCTGTGAGTTTGAGGCCAGCCTGGTCTACAGAGCTAGTTCCGGAACAGACAGAGCTATTAAACAAAGAAACCCTGACTTGAGAAAACTAAAAAAGTAACAAAACAACAACAACAAAACTGTATTAAATATGCACAGATTATTTTCTTGTCATCATTCCCTAAACAACACACTATAAAAAGTATTTGCAGAGCCTCACATTGTATTGAGTTTTGTAAGTCCTCTAGAGAAGAAAAAGCACATAGGATGATATGTTTAGTTTAGTTACAAATGCTATTAACATTTTTTTGCTTTTTGGAGATGGACTCATGCTTTGTAGCACAGACTATGTCATTTTTTTTCAGACTACAACATTTTGTATAAGGGACTTAGTATCTACAGAGTTTTCTATTGACTGGATGTGTGTCCTGTAACCAATTTCCCAAGGATGTCAAGGGACAACTTTAGTTCAGAGTCATGGGAAGGCTACAGGGTAGTGAGTCAAAGGGAGAGTATTAGGATATGAGGTCAAAGTAGACAGAAGTCAGTTATGTAGGGCTTTTTAGACCATGCTAGGGACAATGCATTCTATTCTAAAAACAGTAGAGATGATTAAAGTAGTGATTTATTTTAAATTAAATTTCCAAATTAATTTTTGTGGATTTATTTATTTATGGTTTTTCAATACAGGATCTCTCTCTCTCTCTCTCTCTCTGTTTTGGTTTTTTGAGTCAGGGTTTCTCTGTACTGTTTTGGAACCTATCCTGGAACTATCTCTGTAGACCAGGCTGTCTCAAACTCACAGAGATCCACCTGCCTCTGCCTCCTGAGGGCTGGGATTAAAGAAAGGTGTGCGCTACCAAAGCCAGGCTAATTATTTATTTTTAGTTCATGTGCATTGCTATTTTGCCTGCAAATATGTCTGTATGAGGATGTCTGATCCCCTGGAAGTGGAGTTACAAACAGTTGGGAGCTGCCCTGTGGGTACTGGGAATTGAACCCGGGTCCTCTAGAAGAGCAGCCAGTGCTCTTAAGCACTGAGCCATCTTCCTATCCCCTAATTCATTGTATAATAACAGTAATACTAATATTTCTCTGTGTGTGAAAGTTGGTCTCCTCCTACCTTTATGTGAGTTTTATGGATCAAACTGAGGTCATCATCAAGCTTGTGTCGCATGAACTTTTACCATCCCTGGCCCATGAAGTAGTAATTTTAGTTATGGAAAATTACTAAAGCCAATCTGAGAGGTGAGTAGAAAATATAGTGGAGCTAGGCCTGTAATGGCACATGCCTGTAATCTTTATTTCTGGGGAAGCTGAGGTAGAAAGATCCCAAGTATGAGGCCTACCTGAGTTATGTACAGTTCAAGGCCAGCTTGTACCATTTAGTAAAATCTTGTCTCAATAAGTAAAAAGTAAAAATAGATGGTAATGGCTACCTAGAATGTCTAAGGCATTGAGTTCAATCTATAGTACCTAGAAACAAACACAAGCCCAAAGAAAATGAGGTAGTATATCATAGTTTTTTATGGAAAATTAATTTTTACTATTTACTTTCATTTGTTACTTTGTTTTGTTGACATGGGGTCTTTCTATTGTAGCCCTGGCTGGCCTAGAACTCACTATGTAGAAAAGGTTGGAATTGAACTCAAATAGATCCACCTTGCCTCTGCCTCCTTCATACTAGGTAGGGTCAAAACCATGTGCCACCACACCCAGCTGATTTATTATTATTATTATTATTATTATTATTATTATTATTATTATTCAGTCTTTGAAATAAAATAAAAAGAGAAATAGGTTTTGAAGGGGAGATCAATAATTTAGCTGTGGTAGTGGCAGGTGTGTATCCCTGTGAGTTTGAGGCCAGCTTCAAACTGACTCACAATGTGAGTGAGTTCCAGAATAGCTGGGGCTGTTACACAGTAAAACCCTATCTTGAAAAACCAAAAAAGTAAAAGAAAAAATGTAAATGTAAACCAGGAGACTGGAGAGATAGCTTAGCAGTTATGAGTGCTTGCTGCTCTTTCAGAGGACTTGAATTCAGTTCCCAGCTCTCTATGACAGCTCACATCGGCCTGTAACTGGTTCTAGCAGATTCCATACCTTCAGCCTCCTTCACTTGTGTGGCACCCACACACACACATAGGCATACAAACAAATAAATACAAATCTATTTAAAAATGCAAGTCAGACATAGTGATACACAATGTCCCACCTATCTAGAGATAGGCAGATCAGTTTAGCCCAGGAGTTCCATGCCAATATGGACAGCAAAGCAAAGCCAAGTCTCAAAACTGGGAAGTGAGTCTAGGGACCAAGAGTTTGAGAACTGTCCCTTCTTAGAGTACTCTTTGCACATACATACTGAGAGTACATAATAAGGTTCACAAACACCTATTTATAACAGCAAGAAACTGGAAGGCAAGTACAAAATGAATAAATGAATACAGTGAGACACTTTAATATATTAGAACATGGAAAGGAAAATAAAAAAATAATGAAATGTAGCTACATGTACCAACATTGGCAAGATTTGGAAATCTAATGCTGATTTTAAAACAGTTACTGGAAATATATTTAAAGAAATACATGCAAATTAAACCATTCATGGATGCAGCAATATGTTCTAAAAGCATACAAAAGAGGAAGGAAAAAGGGAAATTCCAGGACAGTAGTTACCTTTCAAATAGGAGAGAAAGATGCAATTGGGAAAGGTTCCATAAGGGGTTTTGTCATTAGTAAATAATCTGTTTTTGAAGCTTGGTGGGAAGGGTACACAGGTAACGTGGTTTAATAAGGATCAGGAGAAACAAATAGGCTGAAGAGATGTTTATTCAGGGAGAAATTACTTACAACATAGATAGGTGAGCACCAGCAGGTTCCTGGTTCCTAGGATGCCTCTGGATGCTCTCTCCCTTCCCCTTCTCTTGCAGCAAGCAAGAGAGTGCTCCTGGGCCCCTCCTCAGATCTAGCTCCCCCTGGTAACTTCCTTGCATTGTCTCCACCCCCCCAATGATCATGGTCAGTGCCACAGATGCAGACAAAGTGAGTATCTCACTACAGATAATTGTTTTATTGGGTATTCAAACTGTATGCAAAATAGTATTCTAAACTTTATAATGCATATCATGAAAAACAAATGTAGTCTTTGCTGGCCTGGAATTTACTGTGTAGATCAGGCTGGCCTTGAATTTGTAGAGATCTGTCTGTTTTTGCCTCCCAAGTGCTGGGATTAAAGTTGTGTGCTACCACAGCTAGTTTAATATGCAATATATTTTAAAAGACAGGCCTAATGGACTGGAGTGCTTGTTGAACTGAAACTTGACACAGAACTCTCACTGAGGTCAAAGAAACAGAACCCCTACCCTCCTCCTCACTGAAGTGGGGCTAGGTATGTAGACAACCCCCCCCCCAGAAACTAGGCTGTGAAAGAAAACAGAGTCAAGAAACAAGGTTATCCTACAAGATGGGTAAATAATTATTTCTTCAGTGTCTGCCAGGGTCTCACTATGTAGATCAGGCTAGCCTTGACTTCACAATCTCCCAATTTCAGCCTCCTGAGTATTGTAATATGCCCAACTCAAAAATGATCTATCTATCTATCTATCTATCTATCTATCTATCTATCTATCTATCTATCTATCTATCTATTTTTGAGACAGGGTCCACTATGTAACCTTGGCTACCCTGGAACTCAGTGTAGGCTGGCCTCAAACTTGCTTCTGTCTTCTCTGCCTGCCTGCCTGCTTCTTCCTCCTGAGTGTTAAGATTAAAAGTATGAGCCAGCATGCACAGCAAGAATGGTGTTTTTCTAAGATAGGAGATGCTAGAATGCTTTGGGCTGGGACTGATCCAGTAGAAAGAAAGAGAAATGGGACCGGGGATGTAGCTCACTTGGGAGAGTATTTGCTTAGTGTGCACAATGCTCTGTGTTTGGTCCCCAGCACTGCAAAAACTTGGTGTGGTGGTTCATGCCTCTAATCTGCACTAAGGAGGTAGAGACAGCTATATAGGGAGCTTGAGGCCAGCCCAGACTACTTGACATCCTGGGTGGGGTGGGGAGTGGGAGAAAGAGTGGAGGCTGGGATCTGGGGCACTGGGCTTGATGTGAGTGAGGGGGCTTGGATCTGGGGCACTGGGCTTAAGAAAAGAGAATCACACTCTCTCTGTTCTTGGCCCACTTGCCCTAGTTCCAGAAGAGGGATTACCATGCAAATTAATGGAGTTAGCAATTACCTGTAGATTCACTGCTAAGCCTGCAGACTTTCTGAGTTCTAACTGAGCCTTAGCTCCCTCCAGGACACCTCATTCTCTCTGAAGGCATGTCCCCTTTGCAGCAACTCTCAAACTTCTACTGTTGAGCCTGACTGCTTTCTTGACTTCTAGCTTCAAAAGCATAACTTTGTCTCTTTATCTTTTTCTTTCATCTCCCTCCTCCTGGGCAGCTGTAGATGTCTTCAGCTTCAGGAAGAAAATCAAGATCTTTTACTCTTCCACCTGTTGCCATGCTAAGACTTGTTCATCTTCTCCAGAGGGAATTCATCGTTGAAGGGACCAGCTTGCAAGTAGAGAGCAGACCCTCACTCACCAATCAAGCTGTCTGATTTTATCCTGGACTTCCTCATCTTGCAAAACTGAATGCTGAAGCCTGTGGAGCATAGCTTCTGCTACATACCCAAGGGGTTTCTAGCCCTGTCTCAAAGGAGCTCTTGGAGAGGGGGCAGCTGTCGTCCATCACTGAAATCAAGGCCCTACAAAATAATACAAGACATGTTGGAAGGCAGCATGTGGTTAAAGTTGAAAGTTCAAGTCATCTTCCTCACCCCTAAATTCTCAGAACACTTTATCCCTTGGGGCATCTTTTCCTAGTCTTTTCTCCCAATCAGAAGGGCTCTTGATTGGGAGGGCAACTCCATATCTAATTCTTCTTTGAGGCCCCCATGAAGCCTGGCCTGGACCAGAGGAACAATGGGACAAGTAAGTACTTGTTACTCCAATCCAGAGAGGACCCCAGAGAATAACTTTCAGACATGAGAGGATCAGGTGAGTGTTTCTATGAAGATTATCACTTTGGGCAAAAAGATTTAAAGCAGGCAATAAATGTAAGGATGAGATAGTTAAAACAAACAAACGAGCAAGCAAACAAACAGGAGATTGTGGGAAGATGAAGGTCCTGTAACTTTTTTTTTTTTTTTTGAGACAGAGTCTCTCTATGTAGCCCTGACTGTCTAGGAAATCTTCAAGACCAGGTGGTCTTGAACTCACACTGTTGCCTGGCTCATTTTTAAGCTTTACTTTTATGTGGGGGGAGTGGCTAGAGGTGGGCTGCCATAGTATATGAGTGGAGGTCAGGGAACACATTGCAGGAGTCAGTTCTTTCCTTCCACCATGAAGCCCACCAGATCCTCACACTGGTGGCTGGACCCCCTCATTGATCCCAGACATTTGTTTAATATTGGTAATTTAAAAAGTTTGTGTCATTCTGGGCAGTGGTGGCCCACGCCTTTAATCCCAGCACTTGGGAAGCAGAGGCAGGCGGATCTCTGAGTTTGAGGCCAGCTTGGTCTACAGAGTGAGTTTCAGGACAGCCAGAACTACACAGAGAACCCCTGTCTCAAAAAACAAAATAGAACAAGAAGGTTTCAGTTTTACAATAGAAATCTGTACATTTTAGAACTGGTGTCAAATTTGATGGAACTTGTTTTGTTTCTTTTACATATGAAGTATAAGATTTTGGGGCATTTCAATCTATTTTTGAGGCAGAGTCTTGCTTACTATGTACCCATGGCTGGATTTGAACTTGTGGAGATCCTTCTCTCCTGACTCTCCCAGGTACTGAGATTGACCTCCCTTGACCAGCTGAGATTTTACTTTTCTTTTTTTAAATTACTTTTATGTCTTTTATTTTTATGTGTATGTGGTTGTGTGAGCTTATGTGCCCCACATACTTACAGGATCCTGTGGAACAGAAGAGGGTATCATCGCCTCTGGAACTAGAGTTACAGACACTTGTGAGCCCCCATGTGGATGCTGGGAATTGAACCTGGGTCCTCTGGAAGAGCAGACAATGCTCTTAACCCCTGAGCTACCTCTCCAGTCCTGAGATTTTACTTTGCTTGTAAGATAAATTAGTACTCTAGATGTTTCACTGTTCATTACTCAAAGCCCCGAAGAGATCTATGGAAATAAGAGGCCCCTAATTTTCATGGGAATCTGCCCCACAACTATCCTACTTGAGGAAGCTTTCTTTGCTTTCTCAAGGTCAACTTTATCTCACAGTGGGTTATTTCTGCAATTCATAGGACTTCCCCCCCCCCTAGTGTAATTAGGCCTGTCTTTCTAGTAGATAGTGAAAGCACCAGAGAACCAAGACTACTTGCCGCGGGGGCCCTGCTATGTCCAACAAGCCTTCATTGAAACAGAGTGCACTGGTCAAACATGGACACCTCAGAAAGCAGGATGACTGGAATCTGGCTTTTTATACCTAGTGACCTTTAGCACTTATTCATCATTTAGAGTGTCAGTTTCTGCATCTATAGATGATAATAATACCCTCTATACCAGTTATGAGGATTTAATGATTGTGGTGGGTTGAAGGAAAATTGCCCCAGAGGTCCATGGGAGTGGAACTATTAGGAATGGCTTTGTTGGAATAGGTTTGACTTTATTGGAGGAGATTCTAACTTTGAGGTCTCAGATGTTCATACAAGGCCCAGTCTCTCTCTCTTCCAGTTGCCTATGGTTCCAGATGTAGAACTTGAAGATCAGTGGTGGCTCACACCTTTAATCTCAGCACTTGGGAGGTAGAGGCAGGCAAATCTCTGTGAGTTCAAGGCCAGCCCTACAGAATGAGTTCCAGGACAGGCTCCAAAGCTATACAGAAATCCTGCCTTGAAAACAACAACAACAAAAACAAAACAGATGTTAGAACTCTCAGCTACCTCTCCAACACCATGTCTGCCTGCATACCTACATACTGCCACACTTCCCACCATGATGATAATGTAAACTAGCTCCAATGAAATGGTTTCCTAAGACAATGACAAAAAATAAATGCACGTACAGTCCCCAGTTCTAAAAATGAGATCTCTTCCCATAATTGCTACTCTACTATATGGATGGAGGACACAGCCTTGAGTAACAGGCTCCTGCCTGATTTCAGTTAATATAACAGTGGGCTCTATACAGATCAGTGTTAACTGTGATACAGCTGACAGACTTGTAAATGATTGATTGAAATGACCTCATCCTTTTGAAACAGCACAGGGTTTCTCTGTGTAGCTCTGGCTGTCCTGGAACTCACTCTATAGACCAGGCTGGCCTCGAATTTACAGAGCTCTGCCTGCCTCTGCCTCCTCTGTGCTGGGATTAAAGGCATGCACCACTACCTGGCAAATTTAGATCTCTTTATTTTATTTTTTTGTGTGTAGGTGTTTTACCTACATGTATGTCTGTGCACTATATGCATGTTTGTTGCTCAGGGAAGCCAAAGAGAGTGCTGGATCCCCTGGAACTGGAGGTACAGACAGTTGTGAGCTGCCATGGGTGTGCTGGGAATGGAACCCAGGTCCTCTGGAAGAGCAGCTAGTGCTCTTAACCTCGGAGCCATCTTCCCGGAACCCCTGCTCTTTTTTCCAAGATTCTTTCCCCATCTTGTTCTTTCTCATTTTCTTTAGCTATGTTTTAGGCCACTGGTCTATGTCATGTCCATAACACATGGCTTTATCTAGGTCTGTCTCTCTGTCCTTATACACAGACTACATTGCTTTCCCTCATCTGCATTCCAGAATTTCTGGTTTGGTTCTCTTTCAGTTTCCATTGGTTCCTTGGCGTCTTTCACATCCTGTCCCTATACTTTGTTCTCATTTATCTTCCCTCCAGTTATCACCAATTCATCTTCCTAATTGTGTTGCAACATTCATCCACTTATTTCCTCTTATCTTTCTGTATTTTAACTTTTCTGTTCTGATTTCAATTCTGTCTCCACCTCCACCCACCCCGTTCACATTCTTTGTCCCTATCAACGTGTTCATGGCATGAACATGACAGAATAGTTAAATGCATGTTCCCTGTGCTAGATTGTATGGATTCAATCTCAGCAGTGTCACTGCCTTGCTGTGAAGTCCTTATCTATAGAATAAGAGTAATGTTTCATATGTTACTGTGGAGCTAACCAGTTAATATATGGATAACTGGTAGAACAATACTTCAGAAAGAACAAATGTTCAACAAACTTATTGTCATCACCCTATAGCCATCTTTGTTTAATTACACTTATCCCTCTCAAAGTACCTTTCTTACCTTTTATTTCTTTCCTTAGAAATGGTTTATTTTTATATTGTGTGTATGAATGTTTTGTCTGCATGTATACATGAGCACCACATGTATGCAGTATACAAGAAGGCCCCAGAAGAGGACACTGCAAGATCAGGAAGTACTTTTAATCACTGGGCCATCTCTCCAGCCCTCTTATTTCTCTTTTAGATAAGGCATTTTCTTACACTGAAGCCCAGACTGTACTGTAACTCACTATGTAGTTCAAGTGGACCTCAAACTCATAATAATCAATCTGCTCCAGTCTCATGAATGTTGGGATTATAGGTAAAAGACACACCATGTCCAGCTTTTTTTTTGGGGGGGGTGGGTTTCAAGACAGGGCTTCTCTGTGAGGCTTTGGAGCCTGTCCTGGAACTCTCTCTGTAGACCAGGCTGGCCTGGAACTCACAGTGATCTACCTGCCTCTGTCTCCTGAGTGCTGGGATTAAAGGTATGCATCATCACACCTAGCCACTCTGTTCTCATTTTAATGGAGCTGATCTTCTGACTACAGTCTGTGTTCATCCCTCTGGATGGGTCCCTTCTTACATTTAGTCTCCTCTATGCTGGTCCTCTTTCACACAAACTTTATCTCTCTGTGTGTCTTTCTCCACCTGTCTATTGTTTTGCTCTCCATTTCTGACTGTCTGCACCAGTCTTTCAAACCCCATTTTCTTGGTCTCTGTTCCATTTCTATCTGTCTGTTCCTTGTCCCTCTCTAGTTATAAGTATGTACTAGAAAAAAAATTTGAAACAGAAACCTGGGTCTGTTCACTTGTCCCATCTTCCTGTGTCTTCATCTGGCCACTCTAAACAGTGTAGACTGGAATTAGTCTGGTAGATAATGTGAGGCTATAAAAGGGTTCAGGAGGAAGAAGTAGGTCTGGCAAGAGGCAAGTGGCAGGGTGTGGAATTTCATGGTTCTGCCAAAACCTCCTGAAAGGCATGGCCTCTGAGGTCAAGGTTAGCATAAACCCCTCAACTCAGCCTCTTGAAGAAAGACAAAGAATGCTGCATTTATTGAGAGGACTGGGAAGGGGTATTTTTTCAGAGTGAAATTCCATCCGGAAGCTGGAATCTAGAGTATTTCCTGTTGTAATGTTTCTTCCAGACATGGAGAGTCTAAACTTGCCATGTAGCATGTGCACTCCTTACACATATATCTACAATGGAATTCAGAGACGCATTTGGAACCCACCATTATTAGTGACCCACACACATGTAGAGACATCACAAGACTCAGAATCACTAACTTGGATAGATGCATACTCAGAGGCTTGGTAAAGCACACAGAATTAATCATTTGCTGGCAGAGATGCAAGAATACGCAGGGACATTGAAAACCCATGGAATTGCTCCTCCAGCTCAGAGACCTGTGCAAACTGATACAGAGGAATAGCTGCACAGAGTCATCCCACTGACTTGTCTCTGAAAACTCTTCTAGTCTTATATTTCTATATACTCAGAAGGACAACAGAACATCATGTATAAACACACACGGCCATAGACGAGGATATGCAATCATGGAGTTATACATATTCAAAGTCATGGAATTACACATAGCCAATTTTGGAAAATACAAGGCAGTTCCCTATGGTGGCCCCACTCTGCTTTCTTGCTTTGTTTTTGGAGACAGGGTTTCCCTGTGTAACAGTTCAGGTTGTCCTGGAACTCACTTTGTAGACCAGGCTGACCTCGAACTCACTGAGATTCACCTGCCTCTGCCTTCCAAGTGCTGGTATTAAAGGCATGTGCCACCATTGCTGGCTCCCACCCTGCTTTTGTGAAGCCACTGCCAAGCATTCCAGCCAGAAAACCTGACTTTTAGGAAATAGACAGAAATAATCTGAAAATTTGGATAAGATAGAGAAATAGAAAATAATAAAAATGTTATAAAGTATTATAAAAAGAACTTGAGAAGATCACCAAGAATTAACAAAATTGAAATGTAACTCTTGAGCTAGGGATATAACTCAGTAGAATGTTTGCCCAGCATGTACCATGCTTTGAGTTTGTGGTTCATGCCGATGATCTTAGCCTTTGGGAGGTGTAAGCAGAAGAATCAGGAGTTCACGGACATCCTTGGCAAATAGGGAGTTCAAGGTCAGCATAAAGTACATGAGAGGATATCTCAAAAAAAAAAAAATCTAATCTAAAATGGTAGTTGGGAACCTTCCTTCTCCATCAACACAGGCTCCAGTGTTTTTACAGGTGTTTTGCAGTAGACTTTCAAGAAACACTTCATTATTTTCTTTTGTGTGGGGCTAGACATTGAGGGCCTCATATGCAAGGCCTCTTGCACATTAGGCTACTAGGCAATGATGTTCACACTGTGTTATACTCTTTCCAATTCTCTTTATTTTTAATGAATTGTTTTATGTTTAGGGGTGTATGGTGTATATGTGTACTGTGTAAATATGTGTGTGGGTGAATGTGGGCCACTGAATTCATGTAGGAGCCAGAGTCAGGTAGATCTCTATGAATTTGAGGTCATTCTGGGCTACATAGTGAGTTCTAGACTAGCCGGGGCTATATAATGAGACATTGTCTCAAAACAAAACAGAATAAAACAAACAAACAAAAACCAACCTGAAAAAATGATCCCAATGGAGTTTTGGTTCCAGTTGTGGAAATGGCCAGGAGTGCAGTTTACAACTTTAGGACAACAATTGCTAGTACTGGAGGAGAATTGCAACAGGTGGAGTCCCTCACTGGTTCCACTTTGAAACAGTTAAAACAGTTCATCCAATTAAAGGTTGAATTGGAGGCCATTTAGTCAAGCCTTGTAACGACTATCGGTTTTTCTGCCCGCCGCCGCCCGGTCTTGTCCTGCTGTTGCGCCACCAGCCCCAAATAATACACAGACTCTGTATTTGATACAATACTGTTGGCCCGGTTACTTGTTACTTATCGGCTAGCTCTGCCTTTAATTATTAACCCATTTCTATGTATCTTCACATGGCCTTCTCTTACCGGGGAGGCGGCTGGCGTCCAGCTCTCTCCAGACTCCCCATCTTGACTCCTCCTTCCTACTTCCTATTTCCTCCTTGTCTCCTAGTCCCTCCTATCTTCTTTTCCTATTGGCCAACAGTGCTTTATTATTAACCAGTATGAGAAACATATACAGAATGACATCTCCCATCATCTCCTCTTTTCTGTTTAAATAAAAAGAAGGGTTTTAACCTTAATATAGCAGAATATATCACATAACAGTTATCAAATAATCACAGTTAACACTATTTAGTCCATTAACATTTAGCAAGATTTGAAGAAAATATTTCATCATCTATCCTATCTTTGTGTGTCTAAAGTAACTTATCTTTAATACTAAGGAAAACTATAACTATAACTATCTGTCTTCAACTCCTTCAAAGACCACAGAAGGATAGTATATAAACTCTAGAAATGACAGAGACATCTTGCCTTTTCAGTCACCCGAAGTTCTTCTGTAATCTTCCATCTTCAGCCCATAGGCCATAGTATGTCTGACAGACTCTCCAGTAAAGCAGAAAACTTTAAACTGTCTTCTTTATTGGCAGTTTGTCAGTCACTTTTCTCCGTGTCCTGCATACTGTCTCGAAGACTCTTCCATGAAGCAGGAACTCTGTAGCAATGTCCATCTTGAATCAGCAGTCACTTTTCTGTGGGTCCTGCATGTCCACTTTATACAGCATAAAGTCAAACAGTCCAGACAAGAGCAGTATCTTGTCCACATGGCTAGTCTTGCCATATTGAAAGCAAACTCCATAATGAGTTTCTTCAATGTCCATCTTCCTTTGTGTTGCAGGTGGTATTGCCAAGAGCAATTATGTCTCTCTGTCACAAAAACCCTAAACCACTTTAAATGCCATATTCTGTAGGTCTTTGAAAGGTTTGAAGAATTCCTATCCATCTCAAATACATCTCTGTGTATCTTGAAAAACCTAACTAACTTAACTCTAAGCTTTGACTATCATAGGTAATTATCTATAATCTGTACTACATTATATTTCTATATAAACACAATACCTAAACAAGAGGAGAAATACACATCTCACAAAATTGACATTAAATTGTATCAATAAATGAAAATCGATTCCAAAACAAAGTATTCATATCTATACCATAATTCCCTTTTTACCTTTAAAAAGAACTGGCTGTGATCATTAACCATTTATAACCAAGTCCATTTACATGAAAACAAACATTTATAAACAATGTTTGGGAATTTGGGCGTCGTTCTTTCCAAACTACTTCCTGCTGACAGGCTAGCTCAGTCGGTAGAGCATGAGACTCTTAATCTCAGGGTCGTGGGTTCGTGCCCCACGTTGGGCGCCATTTGTAACGACTATCGGTTTTTCTGCCCGCCGCCGCCCGGTCTTGTCCTGCTGTTGCGCCACCAGCCCCAAATAATACACAGACTCTGTATTTGATACAATACTGTTGGCCCGGTTACTTGTTACTTATCGGCTAGCTCTGCCTTTAATTATTAACCCATTTCTATGTATCTTCACATGGCCTTCTCTTACCGGGGAGGCGGCTGGCGTCCAGCTCTCTCCAGACTCCCCCATCTTGACTCCTCCTTCCTACTTCCTATTTCCTCCTTGTCTCCTAGTCCCTCCTATCTTCTTTTCCTATTGGCCAACAGTGCTTTATTATTAACCAGTATGAGAAACATATACAGAATGACATCTCCCATCAAAGCCTCTTTTCTGGGGGTGGTTTCCTGGCTAGTTTTATGTCAACTTGACAAAAACTAGAGTAATCAGAGACAAAAAAAAAAAAAAAACCAAACAAAAACAAACACACAAACAAAAAAACTTCCCTGAGCTGGTGGTCCTGGTTTCCATAAGAAAGCAGGTTGGGCAAGCCCTGGAGAGCAAGCTGGTAACATTCCTCAATTGCTTCTGCATCAGCTTCTGCCTTCAGGTTCCTGCCCAGCATGAGTCCTGCCCTCACAGTTTTTGATGGTGAACTGTTATACAGAACTGGGAGTGAAATAAACCCTTTCCTCCCCAAGTTGGCTTTGGTGTTTGTTTCATTACAGCGATGATAACACTAAGACAGGTGGCACAGAACTAAACTCTGCAAAGGCGGCATGTATATTTATAGCAACCTATGTGTAGTGTCTGCAAGCCCTGTCATCAATGCCATACAGACTGTGCTGAGAGTAGTGCCATTTCAAGATACCAAACCTTCTCCAATAACTGACCAATAACTAAGGCTGATACAATTTTGGAAGGGACATCACACATTCCTGTATTGTACATAGATGGTATAAGTAGGGGCAATAACGGGACATGGTTGCTGTGGTGGTTTAAATGAGAAATTGTCCAAATAGGCTCAATGTTTAAATACTTGATCAGTTAGTGGTGCTGTTTGAGGAGACTTTGGAACCTTTGGGAGGTTGAGCCTTGCTAGAGGAAGTATATAAGTCACTGGGGGCAGGATTTGAGGGTTTGAACCTCGGCCAACTCCCCACCCCCATTTCCTGTGTGTGGATGAAAATGTGATGGGCCTGCTTCCTGTTCCTGACACCATGCCATACCTTTCCTGCTATGATAGATTCCAAATATACATACAATATATCCTGATTATAGCCTTCACAGATGGAGGCCCTGATGGGACAAGCACATAAATCGCCGTATGCCTGTCAGCAAGGGATGGGAATATGCCCTCATTTGTGTGGCTACTGCCCTAAGTTTTTCAGTGTGGCAGCTGCCTTGGAGTCACCCATGTTCCTTTAAGTTACCTTGATAAACTCACTGGTTCACTAAGCTAGACTTGGGTAGAATCATTTCTTTGGTTTCTTGTTGGTGCCCGATCTGGTGTACAATAGATATTATTCATGTCTCTCCAGGAAAAGTCACATGACAGCAACAATACAGAAAACCTAAACCACAAATCAATACTAACACATAAGAAAATCTCAGTGCGTTCCAAAAAGCAACACTAAGACAGACACTTTTCTTTGCTCACAACTGGATAAAACAAGCAATCAATACCAAATGTATCTTTCATTTGAATACGAAAGAAACTCAATTCTTGAGCCAAAGGAGAAATCTAACTAAAATGCTGAATTTCTAGACAATGATAGGGAAACAGTACTGTGGTAGGTTTGAATTAGAAACACCCTGCCATAGGTTCCAGTATTTAAATACTTGCCCCCCCCAGTTGGCAGTTTTGGGAGTTTAGGAAATATGGCTTTGCTGGGGGGGTGCATTGCCAGGGGTTGGATTTGAGAGATAAAAGCCTCTCCCTAAGCTCTACTGTAAGTTTGCCCCCTCTGCTCTAAATAGAGGATGAAGTTCTCAGCTTCCTGCCTCTGCTGCCATGCTGTGGCTTGTTGCTATGCCTCCTGGCCATGATGAAATCTTATCCTTCTGGAACCATAAGACCAAATAACTTCTTTCTCCTCTCCTCTAAGTCGTGGTATTTCATCACAGCCACAGACAAGTAACTAATAAAACTGTCAGTATCAGGTCAGTATCAGAACTGATAGATACAACTAAATGAGTGGTCCTATACACACTTAAATTCAAAACCAGGAAAGCCAGGCCTGGGAGGATGAGGCATGAGGAAGATTTCAAGTTCAAGGACAGCCTGGGAAACTTAGTGAGATCTTGTTTCAAAACAAAGAAAATTAAGGAATGCTGGAGATATAGCTCAATAGTAATCTGTTTGCCCAGTACTGAATAAAAAAGAAAAAGTGATGTGAACAAATATTAGACTTACAATGTTACAGGAAAAAAATTAAGGGAGACAAAGAATTAAGAAAGGTAAAGAGTTTATTTAATTCTTTAATTTTTTTTTTTTTTTTTTTTGAGATAGGGCTTCTCGTGTAACAGCTCTGGCTGTTCTGAAATTGCTGGCCTGGAACTCATAGATGGTGCATACCTTTAATCCCAACACTTGGGAGGCAGAGGCAAGTGAATCTCTATAAATTCAAGGCCAGCCTGATCTACAGAGAGAGCACTAGGACAAGCTTCAAAGCTACACAGAGAAACCCTGTCTCAAAAAAAAAAAGTTTGGATGGAGCTATAGTAAGAGGATGTTTTGAACATCATGAAGGTTTTTTTTTTTTTTTTTAGAACATCTTCCTATGGCTGGCCTCAAACTTGCTATGTCGTCCAAGCAGGTTTGAACAAGCTCAGACTTTCCAGCCTGAGACTTCTGCATTCTGGGATTACGGAAATGTGGAAGCCTTTACATAACACTGTGCAAAAGGGTTTAAAGGGCAGGAAGAAAGGATAATGTCACAGGAAAATGTCACTTACCAAAACTGGCCTTAAAAAGACATAAATTCCACATGGAACAAAGTCCTTGGAAGACACAGAGATGTTATAAGGAGCTGTCTGCCTCCAAAAGTACCAGTCTAAAAAAAATCTTTTCACAGTGGGGGTTGGGGGGCATTAGCACAAAAAAGCAGATAATCCCAATGCTGGTTTGATTTTTCTGAGCCTAAAGAAGGAATGGATTTTGTTCTATGTGGCCATGTAGGGAATCAAGCCCTGGGCCTTATTCATTTTGGGAAAATATTTTGTCACTAAGTTGCATCCATAGCCCAAGGGACAGTTTTAAGTCTTTTGTTTGTGTATCTCTGGTTGTCCTGGAACTCTCTGTAGAACAGGCTGGCCTCAAGCTCACAGAGATCTGTCTGCCTCAGCCTCCCTGAGTGCCGAGGTTAAAGACATGTGCCAGCACTGCCCACAACTTTTAAATCATTGTATGAAGTAAATCAATATAACACTGACAACAATATCTGACAATGATCCCATGAGTAAAAGTAGACCTAGCCTTACATATGATTAATGGTGCAGAATCCTAAATAATAGAATACATGATTTGTGGAGTTTATTCCAGGAGTGTAAGAATCATTTCAATACTAGGAAATCCTAATAGAGTAAAAGAGTGATTTGAAAACAAAACCCAAAACACATAAACCCTCCATTTGGGAAGCTGAGTGTCTGTTTGGAGTTCAAGGAAGGAGTAGGATACATAATAAGACCTTGTCTCAACTGGTGGTGGTGATGAATACCTGTAATCTCAGCACCGGGGTGGCAGAAGCAGGAGTATTTCTGTGAGTTCATGGCCAGCCTGGTCTACAAAGAAACCCTGTCATGAAAAACCAAAGAAGGTAAAAGAAAACAAACAAACAAACCCAAAAAACAAAAAAAAAGTATCTCAAAAAATCCAATAAAAAATTTAATTAAAGGCATTGAAAAGATGTGAGGGTAGTTAAGAGTTCTTGCTGTTCTTGAAGAGGAGCTGGATTCAGTTCCCAGCAACCACATGGTGGCTCAAACAATCCTTAACTCTAGTTCCAAAGGATCTGACACCCTCTACTGGCCTCCATTGACACCAGGCATGCATATGGCACACATACACACATGCAGGTACAACTCTCATATGCATAAAACAAAAATAGTCTCTAAAAATTCAACAAAAGAGGCATATATGGCTTCTTCCTTTTAAAATTTTATTATTAAAAAAACTTGCAAATCAAACACCAATCAGACCCAAAGACTATACAACTCAATGAACTTATATACAGTTAGAATACTCATTTGTATGGGGCTGGAGAGATGGCTCAGAGATTAAGAGCACTGGCTGCTCTTCCAGAGGACCCAGGCTCAGTTCCAGGATGGTCTACTCACATCCTCACACAGACAAACATAAAGGCAAAACACCAATGAAAATTAAAAAGCTACAGAAACTATGAAAATATTATTAAAAAAGAATAGGCATTTGGAATAGAAGCTGTGGTGCTTCACTAACGTCAAATTTACACTTCCAATATCAAATATATTTTAAACTAGTCTATTACTAAAGCAAACAAACAAAATCCACAGCAGAAATAGAACTAGAAAAACAGCAGGTGGTAGTGGCACTCACCTTTAATCCCAACACTTGGGAGGCAGGGTCAGAAGGATCTCTGAGTTGTAAGTTCAAGGCCAGCCTCATCTTCAGAGTTCCAGGATAACCAGGGCTACATAGTGAAACCTTGTCTTGAAAACCCAAATCAACAACAACAAAAACCCTAGAAAAGCAATTGGCTTTATATTATCTTTGATAATGTTGTCCATTACCTGCATTCAGTCCTCCCTCATACCCTAATTACTTTTTCTCTTTCATGTTATACTGTACCCACATGCACATTTGTTTACAGAGAAACAGACAGACAGACAGACAAACACACACACACTATCAGCTAAATTCCACATATTAGAGAGTCTGAGTCTATGTAACTTTACTTAAAATTATATGTTTTAAGCCAGGTGTTGGTGGTGCTAAGTGAATAAAGCAGCAATAAATATGAGGGTACAAATATCTCTATGGTGGGGTATGTAGTTCTCTGAGTATTATTCTTAGAGTGAAATAGTTGTGGGCTATATTACAGCCTGTGTAGTCTATATTGGTTACTATGATCTTGAATTCCAGGAACATATATATATATATATATATATATATATATATATATATATATGTATGCATGCATGTATGTATGTATATATATATATATGTATGCATGTATGTATGTATGTATGTATATGTGTATATATATATATATATATATATATATATATTCTGCCATGATGTAATGCTTCCTCTCGATATAGATTGTTCAAATCATACATTTTATTTAATTAGGAAATACCAAGTAACACCAGTGTTAAAAAAAATCACAAAGAAAGTAAAGGAATCTACTTTTTCCATTATAATTTACAATTTGATTGTCAATAACAATCATTGGAAATTAGAAAAGAGACATCAGCCAGGCAATGGTGGTGCATGCCTTTAATCCCAGCACTTGGGAGGTAGAGGTAGGCAGATCTCTGTGAGTTTGAGGCCAGCCTGGTCGACAGAGTAGTGAGTTCCAGGATAGCCAGAGCTGTTACACAAAGAACCCTGTCTCAAAAAACCAGAGAGAGAATGAGAGAGAAAGAGAGAGAGAGAGAGAGAGAGAGAGAGAGAGAGAGAGAGAGAGAGAGATCAGAAGCCAGACATGGTACACCTAGAATTCGTAATTCCAGTACTTGGGGGTCTGGGACAGGAACAATACCATGAGTTCAAGGCTAACATGGACTATATAGCTTCAGTTTAGCCTGTATGGCAGATTGAGACCATTCCTCAAAAACACAAACAAAAATAAATGTGGTGTGTGATTCAAATTTAACATCCCAGTGCTGATGGGAGGGTGATACAAGAAAATTACCAGGAGTTTAAGGCAAGTCCAGGCTATATGTTGAGTTCCAGGATAGCCTGGGCTATAGAATAAGACCATATCTCAAGAAACAAAAGTAGGGGCTGGAGAGATGGTTCAATGGTTAAGAGGATCTTTCGGAGGATCCTGGTTCAATTCCCAGCATCTGCACAACAGCTTACAACTGTCTATAACTCCAGTTCCAGAGCATCTGACACTCCCACACCAATGTACATAAAATAAATTAAGAGGGTGTTAGTACTCAGGCATCTGTACTGGCTTGCCCTTATAGTCTTGGGATATGTCCTCAGCTGCAACCACTAAGAGCACCACCTGTGCTTATAAAAGGTAGCCTTTGCTCACCTCCCCACTTCCTCCTGCTTCTCCTCTCTTGTCCTCAGACTGGTTGCTCCTTCTCTGTCCCCTTCCAATAAATCTCTCATGTGAGCACTGTGGTATGGCTTGACACTTTCCCACCATTTAAAAAATTTATAACATTAGTGCCAAGGCTCTGGTGGCTGTCTTGGCATTTCCTCATGCCTGCAGGCAGTCTGAGGCATGCCAGGCCCCTGGAACCTGGTCCATATATGATGATAGGCTTGCTTGTCCAACTAACAGATCACTGGGCCCTTCCAATCAATACCGGCGTGATTAGGGAGCCTACCCCTTTTCCACCTCTAGCCATTTCCTATGAGTGAGGACTCTCAAGCGCATTTTCTTGACTTTTGGCATCTCAAATCCTGGTACCAGGGAACCATGGCTCTCTTGGGCTTGGAGTCCTTGGCCCTGATCTTTGCATGACCACATGCACAGGACAGTCTGTGCCTATTTAATCGGATCCTCTCTGAATTCCTGGGACATTAGGAATTGCAGACTCTTAGATCTTACTTCTCCACCTCACTCATGGGAACTGAATCCAACTTTGCATTCAGACCTGGTTTCAATACCGCTTACATATCAAGCACTCTATATATCCCCACATTTAACGGGACCTTTGCAACATTCCACCAATGATCCCCTCTCCCCCAATAAACCTCTTAAACTAACTCTATTGCATGCAGCATGCTTGCTTAGGGGCAGGACCCACCCAAAGGTTATTACTTCACACTGGGGCCCTACCTACCTGCTACACCCTCAAAACAATGGCTGTCTTCCACCTGTAACAAATCTGATTTCTTGTTCAATGATGGCTTTGTCTTCCCTTAAAAACCAACAATTGGGTCTCTAGTGATGTTATCTTCCTCTGGCCATTTCCCTGGCTGTGAGGCTTCCTTTCTTGAGCATAGTCTTCTTGCCTTCTGGCTTTTCTCAAAATCCTGGTACCAGGTGACTGTGTCTCAGTCTCAGCGCCCTTGGCCCCTCTACTTTCATGACAACAGCTTGTGTCCACTCACTCTGATCTCCCTGGATCCCTAGGTTGCCAATGTAGTTAGACCTTTGGATCTTCTTTCTCTGCTTTTGCCCACTCAATTTTCCTCTGCCTCAGCCTTGGGAACTGTGACATACACCTCCTTACTCCCATTGCGATGTCTTTTGCAGACTCACTGACCACTCCTTTCAAGTCAAGCCTGGCCTCAGTATTCCTTGGACCAAATAGTCAAGAAACCAAGAAAGAATTCTGTACTTTCTTTTCCATTGCTTCAAACCCTGCTTGTGTCTGTCTGCTCTCCCTCTTTAAATGTGCTACTGTAGGAGTCAGAGATGGAGACAGTCCTCAGCAAAGATAGAATGAACTAATTGCTCCTTAAAATTGGCAATCTTTCCAAAAGCAATCTACAGAGTCAATGCAATTCCCATTAAAATCCCACCACAATTCTTCACTGACCTTGAAAGGGTAATAATCAACTTTCTATGGAAAAAGAAAAGACCCAGGATAGCCAAAACAACCCTATACAATAAAAGAACTTCAGGAGGTATCACCATCCCTGACTTTAAGCTCTACTACAGAGCTATAGTTCTGAAAACAGCCTGGTATTGGCACAAAAATAGACAGGTAGACCAATGGAATCGAATTGAAAATCCTGATATTAACCCACACACCTATGAACACCTGATTTTCTACAAAACAGCTCAAAGAATACAATGGGGTGAGGACAGCATCTTCAACAAATGGTGCTGGCACAATTGGATGATGGTGTGTAGAAGACCGCAGATAGACCCATGACTGTCACCATGCACAAAACTCAAGTTCAAATGGATCAAAGACCTCAACATCAATCCAGCCACATTGAACCTCTTAGAAGAGAAAGTAGGAGGAACCCTTGAACAAATTGGTATAGGAGACTTCTTCCTGAACATAACTCCAGGGGTACAGACACTGAGAGCAATAATTAATAAATGGAACCTCTTCAAACTTAGAAGCTTTTGTAAGGCAAAGGACACAGTGGACAAGACCAAACAGCAGCCCGCAGACTGGGAAAAGATTTTCACCAATCCTATATCTGACAAAGGGCTGATCTCCAAAATATACAAAGAACTCAAGAAACTAGTCAACAAAACACCAAACAACCCTATTTAAAAATGGGGTACAGAATTGAAGAAAGAATTCTCAATAGAAGAAATCAAAAAGGCTGAAAGACACTTAAGAAAGTGCTCAACATCCTTACCTATCATGGAAATGTAAATCAAAACAACTTTGAGATACCATCTTACTCCTGCCAGAATGGCTAAAATTAGAAACACCAATGACAACTCATGCTGGAGAGGATGTGGAGAAAGGGGAACACTCCTCCACTGCTGGTGGGAGTGCAAACTCGTACAGCCATTTTGGAAATCAGTATGGCGGTTCCTCAGGAAAATGGGAATCAGTTTACCGCAGGACCCAGCAATCCCCCTCTTTGGCATATACCCAAATGATCCACATCCATGCAACAAAGACATCTGTTCAACTATGTTCATAGCAGCATTATTTGTGATATCAAGAACCTGGAAGCAACCTAGATGCCCCTCAATTGAAGTATGGATAAAGAAGATGTGGCACTTCTACACAATGGAATACTACTCTGCAGAAAAAAATAATGGAATCTTGAAATTTGCAGGCAAATAGATGGCACTTGAAGAAACCATCCTGAATGAGGTAACCCAGTCACAAAAGAGGAACATGGTATGTACTCACTCATATATGGATTTTAGACCTAGATCAAAGGATCACCAGCCTATAATTCACACCACCAGAGGAACTAGGATACAAGGTGTATTCTAAGAGATTCATATAAAGTCCCTCACAGAACCGGGAAGGGACAAGTCCCCCAGAGCTCAGGGGAAGTGGGGGGGGCAGTGAATGGAGAGAGAAGTAGGAGAAAGAGAGGGGGAGGAGAGGAAAGCACGTGCGACTAGGAAGATTGAGTCAGGGTAGGAATAGAAGTCAGGATAGATAGATAGATAGATTGATAGATAGATAGATAACATAAAAGAGGGAGCCAATATTGGTTTGAGGGGAAAACTGAACCTAAAGAAAGGTCTAGAGACCTACAAGACTGCTGCCAACTAACAATTTGAGCATCCGTGGAAAGGCTACCATAAATGCCCTTCCTGGATAGTGAGATCAACAACTAACTTATCCATGGAGCCCTCATCTAATACCAGTTGGAAACAGAAGCAAACACCCATACCTAAACACTGAGTCGAACTAGAACCCAGATGCATACGGAGAGGACAATACCAGGTTGCAGAAACACATAGAGACAGTTGACCTGAACAAGGAGGAGCTAACAGGCCCCCAGACTGATAGCTGGGAATCCAGCATGGGACTGACTCAGGCCTCCCTGAATATGGGTCTCAGCCAGAAGGACTGAGCAGTCTAAGGGACCTCAGACAGTGGAGCCAGGATGTATTCCTGGTGCACAAAAGGACCTTGCGAACACATCCCTCATGGAGGGATACTGCCTTAACCTAGAGATAGGAGAGAAGTCCTAATTCCTACTTCAAATGACCTGACAGATCTACATGACCCCACCTGGATGTCATTGCCCTACATGTGGAATTGGGGTGGGGGGATGGGAGGTGAGGGTAGTCAGGTTGCATTGAGGGGGCAGAGAGGGTAAAAGGGAGAGAGGGGAGAAGGAGGGAGAGAGGGAGAGGGAACTGGGATCGACATGTAAAATAATAAATTAAATTAAAAAATAAAAAAGAATACTTTTTGCTTTTGCAAAAGACCTGGTTTTGATTTCCTGAACCCATGTCAGATTGCTCACCACCACCTATAATTTCTGCTTCAAGGAATTCATGCCTCTGCATCTGCAGGACCTGCAATCATGTGCATATAACCACATGCACTCGCATGCACACACACACACTGAAAAATAGTAAATATTAAAAAGAATAAAAAATGAACAAGAAAGAAGAAAAGTAAAAATTTTCAATTGGAATACAGAAAGTAAAGCTATCACTATTTATAGATCATAAGATTATATAGTCAGAAAATATGACCAAATCAATAGACTATTAAAATCAGAAAACCTGGTAAGGTATGACAAATTATGTAAACTATTCAGTTAGGAGATATATCGAAGAGAAGGCTACATTTATTATGGCAATACAAACAAAAAAAATCTAGAAACAAACTTTAAAAATAAATGCCCAAAATCTTTATGAGAAACATTCATTTAACACCCCAAAGTAACAAACAGAAAGGTGTCCCATGTGCTTAGACAAGGAGACTCACGATTATAAGAATGCCATGTGAGCCAGGCGGTGGTGGCACACGCCTTTAATCCCAGCAGACATCTGTGAGTTTGAGGCCAGCCTGGTCTACAGAGCAAGTTCCAGGACAGGCTCCAAAGCTACAGGGAAACCCTGTCTCAAAAAAGCAAAACAAAACAAAAATAAACATGAATAAACCAAAACAAAACACAAATGCCAAATGATCAAAATAGATTGTGTGAATCAAAAAAAAATGTAGAAAGAACTCATCTTTGTCCTTGAATTAACTATCTTCTTTCCCTTTTTCTGTTGGAGTCGTTGGCTTTTCTTTCACTTCTAAATACCTAGAAAGAAAACACTTGTCAGTGATCATAGTTGTAAATTTTGGTTTTATTTTTTGAGGTAGAGTTGTGTATATGTACTCAGGCTGTCCTGGAACTTCCTAGGTAGCTAAGGGTCACCTTGAACTCCTCATGCTCCTGCCTCTACCTCCCAAATGCTGTGCTTACTGGTGCCCATACTTTTTGGTTGTCATTTTCTTTTTCCTTTGCTAATGACTGTTTGCAATCATTTTTTTTTTCCAAGACAGGTTTTCTTTGTTATAGCTCTGGCTGTCCTGGAACTCACTCTGTAGACCAGGTTGGCTTTAAACTCAGAGATCTACCTGCCTCTGCCTCCCAAGTGCTGGGATTAAAGGCGTGCACCACCACTGCCCAGCTCCTTGCCAATTCCTTTACTTTCTCCAGTAGCCCCTTGTGGATGGTTTGAATGAGAATGTCTCCCAAAGGTTCATATATGTGAATACTTGTTCCCCAGTTATTAGAATTGTTAGGGATTGGGAGTGTGGTATTCTTGAAGGAGGTGAGACGTTGGGAGTGGACTTTTTAAAAGGAGATACCACTCCCAGTTAGCTCTTTATGCTTCATGCTTGTAAGCTCTCAACTACTGCTCTACCATCATGCCTGCTTGCCTGCTGCCATGCTCCCTACCATGATGGTCATGGACTCACTTTCTGGAACTGTTAGCCTCTAACAAATGCTTTCTAGTTGCCTTGGTCATGGTGTTTTGTTATAGAAATTGGAAAGTAACTAAGACACCCCCTCCCTGCTTTCATGAATGACCCCCATTTCCCATCTATCTATGTATTCACAATGCTTGGTAATACCCTCTAACACTGACTGAGTTTAGCCATGTGATTTGCTCTACCAATAGAATACTAGTAGAAAACTTAATATAAAAAGAAATTTCAGAGCTTGGGAGATTGCTCAGTGGTTAAGAGCACTGGTTGCTCTTCCAGAAGTTCTGTGGTCAATGCCCAGCAACCACATGGTGCCTCACAACCATCTGTAATGAGATCTGGTGCCTTCTTCTGTCATGCAGGCAGACATGCAAGTAGAGCACTCATATACATAAAATACATAAATAAATCTTTAAAAAAGAAATTTCAAAAAGCTTTTGGATATTTTCCTTTCTCTTTTGGACATCAGCCAAAGCTGTGAGGCTATACCCAGGCTAGACCACTATAGGATAATAGAAAGTGTAGACATCCCAGTTTATGTGTTCTACAAGACCCAATCTGTAGCACAGCCAATGGAGTACAAACATGAGTTAGCCCAGTTGAAATGAGCAGAGCCTGATTCAATGCATAGAAACTTCTCACTGACCCAGACGCTAAGTTTGATACATAAATATTCATTTCAGCTTATTTTTATTTACTTATTTGTTTATTTGAGATAGATTTTTTTTCTATATAGACCTGACTATCCTGAAACTCTTTCTATAGACCAGGCTGATCTTCAATGTAGAGATCCACCTGCCTTTCTCTCCCAAGTGCTGGAATTAAAGGTGTGCCACCACTGCACAGCTCTTCCTTTAACTTTTTTAAGTTTTATTTTTAACTATGTGTATGAGGGTGGGTCTCTGTTTCGGGGTATGTGCACATAAGTGCTAGGACCTGCAGAGGCCACAGACATTGGATTTCCTGGGGTTGGAGTTACAGGTAGTTGTTGAGACACTTCATGGGTGCTGAGAATTGAAGTCTGGTCGCCTGCAATAAGTGTATGCACTTTTAACTGCAAAGCCATTTCTTCTGCCCTTATTTCAGAAATATATATATGTATGTATGTATGTGTGTATGTATGTATGTATGTATATGTATATATAGATATGTATAATTTTTCTTATTTTACATATTGATCCCAGTTCCCTCTCATGCCCCTGACCCCCCTCCCACTTCACTCACCCACCCACTCCATAGGGAGGGTTATGCCCTCCAGGAGGGATCATCAAACTCTGTCAAGTCATTTGGAGAGGGACTAGGCCCTCCCTCCTGCCTCTAGGCTAAGGGAGTATCCCTCCATGGGAAATGTGCTCCCAAAGTCCTTTCATGCACCAGGGATACATCCTGGTTCCACTGTCAGAGGTCCCTTAGATTGCTCAGGCCTTCTGAGACCCATGTTCAGGGGGTCTGAGTCAGTCCAAAAAACAATGAAATCTTGAAATTTGCAGGCAAATGGATGGAACTTGAAGAAACTATCTTGAGTGAGGTGACCCAGTCACAAAAAGAGGAACATAGTATGTATTCACTCATATATGGATTTTAGACATAGAGGAAAGGATCAATAGCCTATAATTCACACCACCAGAGCAACTAGGATACAAGGAGGAACCTAAGAGATTCATGCAAGGTCTCTCACAGAAGGGGAAAGGAGCAAGATCTCCTGAGCATATTGGGAGTGGGTAGGAGGGCTGTGAGTGGAGAGGGAGTTAGGATTAAAAGAAGGGGAGGAGAGGAGATCATGTGGGACTAGAAAGATTGAGTTGGGGGACGAATAGACAAGAGGTAAAAAAGAGAGAGATACCATAAGAAAGGGAGCCATTATTGGTTTGAAGAGAAATCTGGCACTAGAGAAATGACCAGAGACCTACAAGGATGACCCCGACTAGCAATCTGAGCAATAGTAGAAAGGCTACCTTAAATGCCTGTCCCTGAAAATGAGATTGATAACTAATTTATCTGCCATCCTAGAGCCTTCATCCAGTAGCTGATGGAAACAGAAGCAGACACCCACAGCTAAACACTGAGCTGAACCCCTGGAATCCAGTTGCAGAGAGGGAGGAGTGATAACAAAAGGGGTCAAGACCAGGCTGGATAAACCCACAGAGACAGCTGACCTGAACGAGGGGGAGCTCATGGATCCCCAGACTGACAGCTGGGAAACCAGCATCGGACTTACTCAGACACCCTGAGTTAGAATTTAGAATGCCTGGGCAGTCTAAGGGACTTCTGATAGTGGAACCAGGATGTATCCCTGGTGCACAAAAGGACTCATGGGCCCCCAGACTTATTTCAGATTTTTACAAAGTATTATAGTGACAGGAATCACTTTTTCATTCTTTTCTGACTCATTCTGCCTGCACTTTCTTGTTTTCCATACGAATTTAGGGTTAGCTTGTCTGCTTGCTTTCAGAAAAAGACAGATTGGTATCTCTCTTTTTAAAGATAGATTATTAACTTTTATTTATTATTTTGGGTGTGAAAATGAAGCCATATGTATGCCATGGGTCATGCGAGGGGCCAGAGAACTAATCTGTGGAGCCATTTCCTGTCCTCCTATTTTTTTGTTGGTTCTGGGGACCCTGTTCAAGTCACCAGGCTTTCAAGGCAAGTAAGTATTTTTGCCTGCTAAGCTATCTCACTGGCCCCAAATTGGTATTCTAACAGACTTACACTGAGTTAATACAGAAGCCAAGCTCAGTAGTACATGCCTATAGTCCCTGCTAATCTGGAGGCTATGGAGGCATTGCCTAAATCCTGAAGTTTAAGACCAGAATGGCCAACAAAATTAAATTTAAGAAGTGATTTTTTTATCAGCAATATGACTGCCTAAGCATGAGCTGAACAAGGACAACAGTAATAGACATACCAAAGTCGATGGGAAAAACCACAAGGTCTCAAGCCTACACAAAGAACTGCAGGCAACTAAGGAATTCTGAGAGTGGGAGAAATAGTCTTCCCCAGGGAAGGGCACAACAATTGGTTATCTAATACCAAATGGTCAGTCCTGAAAACATACATGTAAGTATTGTTAGACAGACTAAGCAGGTTGTATTTAGGATCATATATGTATACGCACACACATACTATGCATGCTATAACAATGACAAAGGAGATCATGAGGAAAGGAGCATAATGTACTTCATGTTCATCCAGTGTTTCTAGTGAGGCATCCAGTGAGGCAGGATCTCACTGTGTAGCCTTGGCTGGCCTGATTCTCAATATGTAGCCCAGGATGGCCTTGAACACAGAGATCTGCCTGCCTCTGCTTCCTGAGTGCTGGGATTAAAGGTGTGTGCCACCAGCACCTGGCTAAAGATGTATGTTATACATAAAGAAGAAAGTACAACAATTATGAAAACTTTAATGCAACTATAAATCATTATATAAGAGGGAATTTTTTCTTTTGAGACAGGTTCTGTAGCCCAAGCTGGCCATGACTATTGCTGCACTAAACTAAACATGGATGTGCAAATACTGTGCCAACTTAGATACCTTTGGTGTATTTCCAGGAGTGGTATAGTAGACTTTATGGTAGTTGCATTTTATTTTACTTTTGGTTATGTTTTCTTTTGAGACATGGTTTCTCTGTGTAGCTTTGGATAAATTTTAGTTTTACTTTTTTTTTTTTTTCTTTTTCAAGACAGTTTCTCTGTGTAACAGCCTTGGATGTCCTGGAACTTGCTTTGTAGACCACACTGGACTCAAATTCACAGAAATCCACCAAGTACTGGGATTAAAAGCATTCCCCCCACCACTGGCTAGTTTTTTTATTTTAAATTTGTTAGTTTTCTGAGACTCTGAGACTGGGTTTCTCTGTGCAATTGTCCTGGAACTCACTTGGTAGACCAGGTTGGCCTTGAATTCATTGAGATCTGCATGCCTCTGCCTCACAAGTACTAGGATTAAAGGGATTCTCTACCTCTGCCCAGATGTAGTTTTAGTTTTTTAGTTTTGTTGTTGTTGTTTGTTTGTTTGTTTGTTTTGATGAACTACCATACCAATTTTATTTCCTTTTTTTTTTCTTTTTCTCTTTTTTTGAGACAGGGTTTCTCTGTGTAACCCTGGATATCCTGGAACTTGTTCTGAAGATCAGGCTGGCTTTGAACTCACAGACATCTACCTGCCTCTGCCTTACAAGTGCTGGGATTAAAGGCTGCACCACCGATGCCACATGAATTTAAATTGGCACAGTACAGAGGTACCTGTACATGCCTATTTAGTGCAGCAATAGTCATGGCCAGCCTGGACTACAGACTGAACCCTGTCTCAGAAAAAAAAAAAGAACTCTTGTATAATGATTTATAATTTCATTAGTTTTCATCATTGTTGTACTTTATCCTTTATGTATAACATACTTCTTTAAATACCAAAGCTATTTTAAAAAATTAGAGTTTGGGAAGACTCAATGTGTGTTTGAGGCCACCCTGGGCTACATAGTGAGAATCAGGCCAGCCAGGGCTAACCAGTAAGATCCTGCCTTACTGGATGCCTTACTAGAAACACTGGATGAACATGAAGTACATTATGCTCTTTTCCCCATGGTCTCTTTAAGAATTTCCAGTCTCATGCCATGAGGTAGTGGCACCTGCCTTTAATTCTGGCACTCAAGAGGCAGAAGCAATCAGATCTCTGTGAGTTTTGAGGCCAAGCTTGGTCTACAGAGTGAGTTCCAGGACAGCCAGAACTACATAGAGAAACCCTGTCTTGAAAAACCAAAAAGAAAATAAAAGGGTGTGCACTACCATGCCCAGCTCCATAGTGGTTTTCATACAAATTAGTGGCTGAACTAATCTATAGAGAAATGTTAAAGTCTAATAAAGAACAGAGTTGGTTAAAGGTGTATTGAACAGTTCATAGTCATTGCTCTTAGATGGAGTGAGTTGTTACAATGATGTTGAGTAGTTTGTTTTTGTTTTTTGGTATATGGTTGGTGTGTGTGTGTGTGTACCAGAGGTCAACATCAGGAGACTTCCTCTATTTCTCCCCACTTTAATTAATTAATAAATTTGTTTGTTTTTCAAGACAGGTTTACTTTGTAGCCTGTCATGGAACTCTCTATAGATCAAGGTGTCCTTGAACTCACAGAAATCTGTCTGTCTCTGCCTCCCACATGCTGGGATTAAAGGCGTGCACCACTAATGCTTGGCCCCCACCTTATTTTTTGAGACAGGGTCTTCTAATGAGGCTTGAGCTCACAGAGTCAGTTAGGCTGGCTGGCTGATGAGCCCCAGAGGGTTATAGGCACAGCTAGGGATCTAGACTCAGGTCTTTATACTTACACAGCAACCAACTGAGTCATTTCTTCAGCCTTCAATACTCTGAAAATAATTCATACATTCAGCAAAACTCCCCGAAAAACCCCTACTGGAGTTTTGAAATTTATATGCTATTACATAAAATCATCTTTAAAGAGACAAGAGAGAAGGACCTGCCCCATCAGAAACTAAGTTACAATATAAAACCTTAAAATCAAAGTGACATTAGTAGAACATAGACCTCTATGTGTGTGTCACTATACATAAGTATGTATGTATGTATATATTATGAATGCATACACATAAACATATATATGTATACCTACATAACATAGTATATGTATATATGAATGGTAAATATGGTATGGTAAGTTAATGGAAAAAGGAGAAATCATTTTATATTTGATGGCAGGAAATCTGGATCATTAATGAAAAGGAAGAAAACTGTATTCCTACCTATTACTACTTATAAGATTGGATTCTAACATAATAGGAATAGTGGCACAGGCTTTTAATCCCAGGACTTAGGAAGTAGAGGCAGGTGGATCTTTCTGCGTTCCGAGCTACTCGGGACAGAGAACTCCATAGTGAGACCTTATCTCAAAACAAAAATGTGGATCCCACATACATAGAAATATAAATTTAACCATTAAAACCATGTTAACAGAAAAAAAGGAGAATACCTTTGCAACTTACAAGGGAACTACTTTAAAAATAAAATTTCCAATTAAATCTGCAAAGAAAATGCAGTGAAGGGTCACTGTAGTTGCCAACAGCAGTTAGATGCAAAGGATATTCCCTATATGCTCCTATGTACTATCTTGCTGAAAATATTTAATCTTAATATAATCACATAGAACAGGAATATACCTCTAAATTTGGAACATTCTGTAAAACAAGTAGTCTGGACTCTTCAAAACTATCAATATATTCAAAACAACAACTGAGAATGGTGAGACATATCTGTAATTTCAGTAGTTAGGAGGTAGAGGCAGAAGAATCAGGAGTTCAAGCCATGTGGTGGTGGCGGTGGTGGTGGTGGTGGTGGTGGTGGTGGTGCACACGCCTTTAATCCCAGCACTCAGGAGGCAGAGGCAGGTGGATCTCTGTGAGTTCAAGGCCAGCCTGTTCTACAGAATGAGTACCAGGACAGACTCCAAACCTACACAGAGAAACCCTGACTCAAAACAACAACAAAACCATTTGGAGGATAACTGGGTAATCTGAGAATGTGACATACATATATGTGTATGATGAGAATCTATCCATGCATTAGATACATACATTAATTTGAATTAACTTTTTTGGGGCAGCATTTGTGCATGGTAGGTAAATATTCTGCCACTGAGTTATAACCCAGTTCTGGACCATATTTAAGTGTAAATTAGTGGGTTATCTATAGTATTAGGGATTGGACTCTAGGCCTACCTATGCTAGACAAGTACTCTTTTACAGAGTTCTGCCATCAGCCTGCTTTTTAACTTTTTTTTTTTTTTATATATTTGAGACAGGGTCTCATTCAGTTGCCCAGTGTGGTCTTGAACTCACTCTGTAGCTCCCACTGCAGGACTAGGGGTGAAGTTAGCTTAGTGGTAGATTGCTTGTAAACATGCATTAAGGTCTATTTATGAACCAATAGTACAAGGGACCAGATTTAGCTCACCAGTTAAGATTACTGGTAATTTTTTTTAGAGGATTCAGGTTCAATTTCCTGTACTCATAAGGTGGCTTACAACTGAATAACTCAAGTTTCAGGGGAATTGACCCCCTCTTCTGGCTTCTTTGGACACTAGGTACACACATGGTACACAAACATACACTAAGGCAACCCCCAAAAAAAAGAAAGAAAAGAAAAAAGGAAAAGAAAGAAAAGAAAAGCATCTAGGAATGATGGTGTATACAGATTTCTGTGAATTTGAGGCCAGCCTGGTCTACAAACCAAGTTCCAGGACAGCCAGGACTGTTACACAAAGAAATCATGTCTCACAAAACCAACCCCTCCAAAAAACAAAAACAAAACAAAAACAAAAACAAAAAGAAAACACCTATACATACACACACACACACACACACACACACACACACACACACACACAAATAAATACAATTAAAAATACTGGTAATTATAGTGGCTCATAGGTGTTGCAGCTGGGTAGAGCTGTTTAATTGCTTCCCTCTCTTGGTAGCTTATTTAGTATTTTCTGGAAGCATGGAAGCTAGACCATAGGAAAGAGGATTTCAGTTCAGACCCAGCTCGAACCATATGAGTATGTCCAAAGTGTACAGTGTCTTCAGTAATAGGGGCTTATCCTCAAGTTCTGAGAGGCAACCCAGAGCTACATCAACAATCTTTATTGTTTTCAGACTCATTTGTACTACCCTGGCCAATAATTTGAAAGTAGTTTTCATGTGTTTGGGATGGCACTGGGGTTTTGTTAGTCTATGGTTTTTGTGGGAAGCATTGTCAGCTTAAGTGGCTTAATTTCGTTTAAGATTATATATATAGTAATTTTAGGTAATTATAAAACAATAACTCCTGGATGCTTTATCAAATAACCTTGTCCATTGTCCTTCTTCTCCTGTATTGACTTCCCTCTTCCATCCCCAGGAGCAGTCCCTTCCCTTTCTTCCTTTCCTCACTTTGTATCATCTGCTTCCTGCTTTTACCCTCCCAAGCCCATCTCCATGCCTACCCTTGGTCCTTTTATACTTTCTTGGTTTCTTGCTCCATGTTGTATACATCTCAGGCTTTGGATCTAGGAACCAACAGTGAGAGAAAAATACAGCATTTGTCCAGGTCTATGCCATTTCATGAAATATAATCTTTTCTACATCGATCAATTTACCTGAAAAATTCATGATTTCATTTTTCTCTTTTCTTTCTTTCCTTCCTTCCTTTCTTTTTTGTTTTGTTTTCTTTTTCAAGACAGGGTTTTTCTGTGGCTTTGGAGACTGTCCTGGAACTAGCTCTTATAGACCAGGCTGGCCTCAAACTCACAGAGATCCACCTGCCTCTGCCTCCCGAGTGGAGTGCTGGGATTAAAGGCATGTGCCACCAACACCTAGCTGATTTCATTTTTCTTTACAGCTGAATAGCATTACATATATGTATCACACTTGACAGCATGACAAGTCATGCATATGTGGCACTTAAATGTTGGTGGCAACCAACAGCTGTCTAAGACCCATTCAACAGGAGGGAAATCATGTATGGCACTAGAAACACAGACAGCATCCCAGGTTAGTGAGGTCATGGACCTTAGAAAAGAATCTATTACTGCTACCTTGTTAGACCACCATAATCCCTTACTACATTCTGAATCTTATCCTAAACCCACAGATAAATGTAGCCACCACCCCTCATCAAAGAAGCCTCTCTCTACAGCAAATTGAGACCATCACACAAAACCACAATTGGACACAATGTGGAGACCAATAGATTGTGGAGAACCTAGACCCATTGGATACACAGCTCCAGCATTTATGGTTCAAGGAACATTGCAGAAGTTGGGCAGAAGGTTTGTGAGAGCCAGAATACCATGAAGTCTGCTACGAGACAGTCTCTCCTAGAAATGGCTGCATAAACAAGACCATAACAACAGGAATTCATCAATGGACATGTTAACATGGAAGGGGGGATATTTCTCAGGGTCCCACCCTGAACAAAGAAGTATAGGTAGCTAATTCTAGGAGAAGAATTAGTCTCTCCCAGGGTTGAGCTCTCTCACTGATTGTCCAATGCACAGTGGTCAGGCCTGAAACCATATATACACAAAAAATAAAAATGGACTCAGCTGACTATATTTATAATACAAACATATATGTAACAATAATTATCAAAGAGAAAGGGGATCTCAACTTGAAAGTTGGGGAAAATGGGATAGTTTTGAGGCAAGGTAGCTGAGAGGGGCTGGAGGGAGGAAAGGAAGGAGGAATGTGATATAATTGTATTTCAATTAAAAAATTTAAAATAAGCTGGCTAGTGGTAGTGTACCCAGCATTTACAAGGTAGAAGTAGGTGGATCTCTGTGAGTTCGAGGCCAGTCTGGTCAACAAAGTGAGTAATGGGACAGCCAGGTTGTTACATAGAGAAATCCTGTCCTGAAAAACCAAAAAAAAAAAAAAAAAAAAAAAAAAATTTAAAACAATAAAATTAAATAGTACAAGTTGTAAAAGGATATATGAAATATGAGAACTTTTTTGAAACAAGGTCTCACTGTAGCACAGGCTGGTCACTATATAGCTAGCTTTAAACTCATGGCAATCTTTGTGCCTCAATGTATAATTTAAAAATCTAGAAAACATAACATGATATATATATATATATATCTTTAAAGAAGAACCTCCAGCCAGGCATAATGTCATCTACTTGCAATCCCAGCACTCAAAAGGCTGAGTCAAGGGTGATCAAGCAAGAGGCCAGCCTGGGCAACATAAAAAATGGTGGCTAGTTTATGTCAATTTGACATAAGCTGAAGTCATCTATCTAGTAGGAGGGAACATCAATTAAGAAAATGCCTCAATCCGGGTGTGGTGACACACGTCTTTAACCTAGCACTCTTTAAATCTAGCACTTGAGAGGCAGAGGCGGGCTGAACTCTGAGTTCAAGGCTAGCCTGGTCCACAGAGAGCGTTCCAGGACAGCAAGGACTATTAAACCCTGTCTCAAAAAAAAAAAAAAAAAAAAAAAAAAAAAAAGTCAGAAACCAAAACCAAAAAACAGTAAAAAGAAAAGAAAAAAAGAATAAACGCCCCTTATATCAGACTGTAGGGCCCGGTGGTGTCGACAGTGGCGGCACACGCCTTTAATCCCACCACTCGGGAGGTAGAGGCAGGTAGATCTCTGTGAGTTAGAGGTCAGCCTGGTCTACTGATCCAGTTCCAAGACAGGCACCAAAACTATACAGAGAAACCCTGTCTTGAAAAACAAAACAAAACAATACATCAGGATTTAGGCAAGCCTCTAGGTCATTTTCTTAATTAATGATTGATGTGGGAGGGCCCAGTCCATTGTGGTGATGCCATCCCTGAGCTGGTGGTCCTGGGTTCCATAGGAAAGCAAGCTGAGCAAGCCATGGGGAGCAAGCCAATAAGCAGAACCCCTCCATGACCTCTGCATCCTGCCTTCAGGATCCTGTCCTGTCCTGACTTTCTTCAGTGATAAACTGTGATATGGAAGTGTAAGCCAAATAAACCCTTTTCTCCCCTAACTTGCATTTAGTCATGGTGACTCATCACAGTAATAGTAGCCTGTTTAAAAAAATCAGGAGAGGCTGGGCGGTGGTGGGGCACGCCTTTAATCCCAGCACTTGGGAGGCAGAAGCAGGTGGATCTCTGTGAATTCAAGGCCAGCCTGGTCTACAGAATGAGTACCAGGAATGGCTCAAAAGCTACACAGGGAAACCCTGTCTCAAAAAAAAAAAAGCCCAAAAAGTCAGGAGAGAACAAACACAGGATGTTGATTATTTCTAGAAATACACAGGAAGTTTAATTTTTTTGTCTCATATTTTATCTTATAAACTGGATAATAAATATGTGGGTACTTGCTATACATTTTCAGTGGTTTGGCCTTAAATAATTCATATTTTTATTTATAAGTTTTAAAAGACAAACATATACAACAAAGTATTAATAATAGATTTATATTTTTGGTTGTGAGCCTAGCCTTTACTGGCTGAGCAATCTCTAACCCAATAATTAAATTTATCTGTAGTAGCTTATGAGGGATTTTTTGGAGGGGAGGTTTCAAGATAGCATTTCTCTTTGTAGCCTTGACTGTCCTGGAACTCACTCTATGGACCAGGCTGGCTTCAAACTCACATAGATCCACCTGCCTCTGCCTCTGGAATGCTGGGATTAAAGGCATGGGCCACCACTGCCTGGCTAGTTAGGGTTTCTATTGCTATGATAAAACACCATAACCAAAACTAAGTTATAAACTGAAAGGGTTTATTTCAGGTTACACTTTCAAGTAACAGTCTATCACTGAGGAAAGTCAGGGCAGGAACTCAAATAGGGCAGGAACCTGGTGGCAGCTGCTGAAGCACAGACCAAGTAGGATCGAGTGATGCTTACTGGCTTGTTCACTGGCTTGCTTGCTCAGCCTTTTTTCTTATTATTCCTACCCAAGCAAACCTTGTATCATCTGTCCAGGAGTGGCACCACTCACAATGGGCTGAGTTCTCCACAACAATCACTAATTAGAAATACCCCCTCCCACACACCCACAGGCCAATCTTGTGGAGGCATTTTTTTCAACTGTGGTTCCCTCATTTCAGACTACTCCAGCTTGTGTCAAGTTGACAAAAATCCCAAACCAACCAACCAACCAAACCCTCCACAAAATTAAAACCAGCCAGACAAAAAGCTTTCTAATTTTGCCTAGCATCAGAGTAATCAGGCTGGCTTATTATAATATTAATTGTAGGGCCCTATGGCCAGAATTTTAGTTAAGAAAATTAGGTTTGACTCACAAATTTACATTTCCAACAAGTTCCCAAATGATCACGTCTTCTCACAGTCCAAGTACCACATTTTGATAACTGCTAATGGAAAAACATGAGATTTATTTTTTCTTTTTTTTTTTTTTGCAAAATGTATCCTTAAGTTTCTGTGTTTTTCATGTACCTGAGAAACATGTATTACTGTACAGGTTTTGTTGTATCATAAACTCACTTTCATCTGGACTCTGCACTTTTCATGTTCCTCTTAGGGACAACCATTCAAGATACTTGATGAAGTAGAGATGTATTTCAGATGACAGAGTGCTTACACAAAGTTAAATTGAGTATGGTGGTACATGTTCATAATCTTATTACTTCAGAGGTGCATGGAGAAGGATCAAGAGTTCAAGGTCATCCTTGCTACACAGATTCTGAGGCCATCCTGGGCTACAAGATATTCTGTCTCAAAATCAAGAATTTCTGTTTGAAGATCTTCTGACTGCAAAACAGGCTGATCTTGAATTCCTGGTCCTCCTGTCTTAGACACTGTAGCCTTTGGGATTACAGGTATGCACTAACATACCTGGCATTTATTTTTCTCTTTATCTTGATCCAGTTTTTCCAATGCTATCTACTAAATTGTTCAATCCCCACAGATTTGTGATGCAGGTCTTAATTCACTTAACGAATTTGCTTGAAGCCAGTGTTGTATTGGGTCTCTTAGAGAGTTCAAAGACAAATTGTCTCTGGTCTGAGGAGTCCTCTCCCCTGTAGTGATGAAACCACATTAAGGATTACAGTATAGGGACTGGAAAGATGGCTTAGTGGTTTGGAGCACTTCTTGCTCTGAGGACCTGGGTTCAATTCTAAGCATTCATATGGTGGCTCACAACCATCTGCAACTCCAGCTTCAGGGAATCAAATGCTTTCTTATCTCCTCAGGCATGTATGTGGTACACATACATACATAAAGGCAAAACACACACAAATCTGTAAAACAAATCTATAAAAAACTTTAATAAAAGATTACTATAGTGTAGTATTGTTATAAATCCCAGACAGGTAAAGGCAAGGACTGTTGTGATTCTTACTCAACTGGGAATCAGGGGAAAGTGTCATAAAAACAATTGTATAGAAACATCATCTAAGTGACAAGAGTTAGGTTGTAGAGAATAGAACCTGCAAATGTTGTGACTACTTTGGGGGTCCAGAGGAATTGACGTCTAGGGAAAGGATAGCAGTGAATCCTATATGGTAAGGAGAAGGAAGGCAAAAGGGGTTACTTTCAGCCGAGATGTGTTGAAAGTGAAGAAACACTCCTTTAGGGTGTTGCCTTACCTAACCTAACCCCACCCCTAAGGTTTAGCTTTGAGGAGAAAAGACTGCAATTAAATGATCAGGAAATATTTAAATTAATAACGCTTTTTGGAGGGACATCTCACTCCCCAGTCAAGTCAGGAGTCTCTTGAAACGCTTTTAAAATGCATACTTACCTACCCTCGCTTTATAAATTATTTTCTGCAGACACAGAAATCACACACGAGGGAGAGGGTAAATCGGTTAATGAAAATTCCAATAGTTTCGGTTCCTGCTTTTTTTTTTTGGGGGGGGGGATCCTTGCTATGCTTCAGGGCTCTGTGAGACTGGAAGGCTGCTGAGAACAGTTAACTCACTTCAGGTGGGAAACACTCATGCAGACAGACACGTGATCCCGGCGGCCATTTTCTCGCACCCGGCTTGTCACCATCGCCATCTTCCAGGAGTACAAACGATTGCCCCCTACCCTCTTCTAATGCCGTCAGTGATTACTTTGATGACTGAGACTGGAGAACATGTATGTTAACTCTAGCCAGGAAGCCGCACAAAAGAGTTCGTTTTGCAAATAGCTTTTGTGGCCACAAGAATACGAGTACACATACACACACACCCACACACAAACACACCCCCCCCCACACACACACCCCGCCTTCACCATCGCCCCCTCTTCGCTATTTCTTTATGGGCGGGCAGCCAGGAGGCGGGGCCAACGTGGGAGCCGGTGGGACTGCGCGGAGCAGCTATTACCTCAAAACACCGCCCCTGCGCAGTACGCAAAGCAGGCGGAGCAACTATCTGGGCGGGGATCCGGAAGTCCGGGCGGAGCCTAGCTGCGCGGTTCCCTTCTGTCCGTGTGGTTGTGCTTCTAGCAGCTCTCGGAGGTCTCTGCCGGAAGTGTAGGTAAGAGACTACTGTCCTTTTTTTTTTTTTTAGTGGCGAGCGCTTACTTAGCCAGCAGTGCAGTGAGGATCGTTTTTTAAAGGTGAAACCAGAGTTGCTTGTCATCCTGGAATACAGAGGTGAACAGCTGGCTTGCTTCTCGGGTAGAAGGGCCCGGAAGAGGGATACAGATAGCTCCACGTGTGGAGATGTGCTGAACTGCATTCTGGCGACCCCAGAGAGAGACTACTAAGATGCACCCTGGACATGTAGAGAGGCACATGCGTGAGACAAAATGTCGGCTGCCTTCCGCCTTTCAGGATAGTTGGCGTCATTTCGCATTACTGCCTCTAGACAGACGCCCCCTTCCATGTAGGAGCAGATCTATTACGTTTATATTTGCATTGACAACCGGTGGGGGTGACATCATCCCTGCCATATAAGAAAATAATTTACAATATAAGGCTGAACAGTACAGACTTCTGGCTTATTAAGGCACAGATCTTCATCGAGGCATCTCCTTGTCTACTTCCATACTGGTATAAAGGAGCTCAGAAATGTATATTACCTAGAGGAAAAGAGCTCTTGATGGAGAGACTTGCCCTTTCAGTGTCCACCCTTTTTCTGCAGAGTAAACTGAGCAACACAGTCAGCCTTCATATCCAAATGTTTAGGGACTT